>NW_018404561.1:26569-52635 GCF_002113885.1 Mizuhopecten yessoensis
AGAATGTAGTCAGAATGCCGTAAGACTATTTAGAATGTAGTCAGAATGCCGTAAGACTATTTAGAATGTAGTCAGAATGCCGTAAGACTATTTAGAATGTAGTCAGAAAGCCGTAAGACTATTTAGAATGCTGTCAGAATGCAGTTATAATACACTTCGATATTCGATATTTCTTCACTACGAACGACCTCAAACGTTTTCAGCATGAGCAAAAACATTAGGACTGGCCACAAGAATGGACCAGATTCTTTGGAATGCAGGCAGAATGTTCAGAATACACTTTGAATATCCAGGAATATACCATGCATTTCCATTCCGACGACATTCCGGCTCATTCTGTCTCTAGTGTGAATAGGGCTTAAGATGTTCGAGTTGATAGCGAGTTAGTTCCCCTCCATCACATCACAGACTGCTGATAGACGGAGGTTGCATAAGGCCATGCGCGAGTGTCGATTAACTCAACAAGCTCTTTCGGCGTCTGAAGATATGCTCACAAATATTTCTCTTTTTTTTTTACACTTTCCTGTCGGCGGGTCCCTGGACAGATCTGGTTTGCTCTTTGTCATCAATCGGAACACTGCATTCATAATTGAAATAGTTAACGTTTGGTCTGGATGGCGAATATCTAAGCATACAGCCTGAAAGACACTATAGTTATCTGACATTGTGTGTTGTTTGTTACACATTCTGTCTACACTATAGTTATCTGACAATGTGTGTTGTTTGTTAAACCTTCTGTCGACACAATAGTTATCTGACAGTGTGTGTTGTTTGTTACACCTTCTGTCTACACTATAGTTATCTGACAATGTGTGTTGTTTGTTAAACCTTCTGTCGACACAATAGTTATCTGACAGTGTGTGTTGTTTGTTATACCTTCTGTCGACACTATAGTTATCTGACATTGTGTGTTGTTTGTTATACCTTCTGTCGACACTATAGTTATCTGACATTGTGTGTTGTTTGTTATACCTTCTGTCGACACTATAGTTATCTGACATTGTGTGTTGTTTGTTATACCTTCTGTCGACACTATAGTTATCTGACATTGTGTGTTGTTTGTTATACCTTCTGTCGACACTATAGTTATCTGACATTGTGTGTTGTTTGTTATACCTTCTGTCGACACTATAGTTATCTGACATTGTGTGTTGTTTGTTATACCTTCTGTCGACACTATAGTTATCTGACATTGTGTGTTGTTTGTTATACCTTCTGTCGACACTATAGTTATCTGACATTGTGTGTTGTTTGTTATACCTTCTGTCGACACTATAGTTATCTGACATTGTGTGTTGTTTGTTATACCTTCTGTCGACACTATAGTTATCTGACATTGTGTGTTGTTTGTTATACCTTCTGTCGACACTATAGTTATCTGACATTGTGTGTTGTTTGTTATACCTTCTGTCGACACTATAGTTATCTGACATTGTGTGTTGTTTGTTATACCTTCTGTCGACACTATAGTTATCTGACATTGTGTGTTGTTTGTTATACCTTCTGTCGACACTATAGTTATCTGACATTGTGTGTTGTTTGTTATACCTTCTGTCGACACTATAGTTATCTGACATTGTGTGTTGTTTGTTATACCTTCTGTCGACACTATAGTTATCTGACATTGTGTGTTGTTTGTTATACCTTCTGTCGACACTATAGTTATCTGACATTGTGTGTTGTTTGTTATACCTTCTGTCGACACTATAGTTATCTGACATTGTGTGTTGTTTGTTATACCTTCTGTCGACACTATAGTTATCTGACATTGTGTGTTGTTTGTTATACCTTCTGTCGACACTATAGTTATCTGACATTGTGTGTTGTTTGTTATACCTTCTGTCGACACTATAGTTATCTGACATTGTGTGTTGTTTGTTATACCTTCTGTCGACACTATAGTTATCTGACATTGTGTGTTGTTTGTTATACCTTCTGTCGACACTATAGTTATCTGACATTGTGTGTTGTTTGTTATACCTTCTGTCGACACTATAGTTATCTGACATTGTGTGTTGTTTGTTATACCTTCTGTCGACACTATAGTTATCTGACATTGTGTGTTGTTTGTTATACCTTCTGTCGACACTATAGTTATCTGACATTGTGTGTTGTTTGTTATACCTTCTGTCGACACTATAGTTATCTGACATTGTGTGTTGTTTGTTATACCTTCTGTCGACACTATAGTTATCTGACATTGTGTGTTGTTTGTTATACCTTCTGTCGACACTATAGTTATCTGACATTGTGTGTTGTTTGTTATACCTTCTGTCGACACTATAGTTATCTGACATTGTGTGTTGTTTGTTATACCTTCTGTCGACACTATAGTTATCTGACATTGTGTGTTGTTTGTTATACCTTCTGTCGACACTATAGTTATCTGACATTGTGTGTTGTTTGTTATACCTTCTGTCGACACTATAGTTATCTGACATTGTGTGTTGTTTGTTATACCTTCTGTCGACACTATAGTTATCTGACATTGTGTGTTGTTTGTTATACCTTCTGTCGACACTATAGTTATCTGACATTGTGTGTTGTTTGTTATACCTTCTGTCGACACTATAGTTATCTGACATTGTGTGTTGTTTGTTATACCTTCTGTCGACACTATAGTTATCTGACATTGTGTGTTGTTTGTTATACCTTCTGTCGACACTATAGTTATCTGACATTGTGTGTTGTTTGTTATACCTTCTGTCGACACTATAGTTATCTGACATTGTGTGTTGTTTGTTATACCTTCTGTCGACACTATAGTTATCTGACATTGTGTGTTGTTTGTTATACCTTCTGTCGACACTATAGTTATCTGACATTGTGTGTTGTTTGTTATACCTTCTGTCGACACTATAGTTATCTGACATTGTGTGTTGTTTGTTATACCTTCTGTCGACACTATAGTTATCTGACATTGTGTGTTGTTTGTTATACCTTCTGTCGACACTATAGTTATCTGACATTGTGTGTTGTTTGTTATACCTTCTGTCGACACTATAGTTATCTGACATTGTGTGTTGTTTGTTATACCTTCTGTCGACACTATAGTTATCTGACATTGTGTGTTGTTTGTTATACCTTCTGTCGACACTATAGTTATCTGACATTGTGTGTTGTTTGTTATACCTTCTGTCGACACTATAGTTATCTGACATTGTGTGTTGTTTGTTATACCTTCTGTCGACACTATAGTTATCTGACATTGTGTGTTGTTTGTTATACCTTCTGTCGACACTATAGTTATCTGACATTGTGTGTTGTTTGTTATACCTTCTGTCGACACTATAGTTATCTGACATTGTGTGTTGTTTGTTATACCTTCTGTCGACACTATAGTTATCTGACATTGTGTGTTGTTTGTTATACCTTCTGTCGACACTATAGTTATCTGACATTGTGTGTTGTTTGTTATACCTTCTGTCGACACTATAGTTATCTGACATTGTGTGTTGTTTGTTATACCTTCTGTCGACACTATAGTTATCTGACATTGTGTGTTGTTTGTTATACCTTCTGTCGACACTATAGTTATCTGACATTGTGTGTTGTTTGTTATACCTTCTGTCGACACTATAGTTATCTGACATTGTGTGTTGTTTGTTATACCTTCTGTCGACACTATAGTTATCTGACATTGTGTGTTGTTTGTTATACCTTCTGTCGACACTATAGTTATCTGACATTGTGTGTTGTTTGTTATACCTTCTGTCGACACTATAGTTATCTGACATTGTGTGTTGTTTGTTATACCTTCTGTCGACACTATAGTTATCTGACATTGTGTGTTGTTTGTTATACCTTCTGTCGACACTATAGTTATCTGACATTGTGTGTTGTTTGTTATACCTTCTGTCGACACTATAGTTATCTGACATTGTGTGTTGTTTGTTATACCTTCTGTCGACACTATAGTTATCTGACATTGTGTGTTGTTTGTTATACCTTCTGTCGACACTATAGTTATCTGACATTGTGTGTTGTTTGTTATACCTTCTGTCGACACTATAGTTATCTGACATTGTGTGTTGTTTGTTATACCTTCTGTCGACACTATAGTTATCTGACATTGTGTGTTGTTTGTTATACCTTCTGTCGACACTATAGTTATCTGACATTGTGTGTTGTTTGTTATACCTTCTGTCGACACTATAGTTATCTGACATTGTGTGTTGTTTGTTATACCTTCTGTCGACACTATAGTTATCTGACATTGTGTGTTGTTTGTTATACCTTCTGTCGACACTATAGTTATCTGACATTGTGTGTTGTTTGTTATACCTTCTGTCGACACTATAGTTATCTGACAGTGTGTGTTGTTTGTTATACCTTCTGTCGACACTATAGTTATCTGACATTGTGTGTTGTTTGTTATACCTTCTGTCGACACTATAGTTATCTGACATTGTGTGTTGTTTGTTATACCTTCTGTCGACACTATAGTTATCTGACATTGTGTGTTGTTTGTTATACCTTCTGTCGACACTATAGTTATCTGACATTGTGTGTTGTTTGTTATACCTTCTGTCGACACTATAGTTATCTGACATTGTGTGTTGTTTGTTATACCTTCTGTCGACACTATAGTTATCTGACATTGTGTGTTGTTTGTTATACCTTCTGTCGACACTATAGTTATCTGACATTGTGTGTTGTTTGTTATACCTTCTGTCGACACTATAGTTATCTGACATTGTGTGTTGTTTGTTATACCTTCTGTCGACACTATAGTTATCTGACATTGTGTGTTGTTTGTTATACCTTCTGTCGACACTATAGTTATCTGACATTGTGTGTTGTTTGTTATACCTTCTGTCGACACTATAGTTATCTGACATTGTGTGTTGTTTGTTATACCTTCTGTCGACACTATAGTTATCTGACATTGTGTGTTGTTTGTTATACCTTCTGTCGACACTATAGTTATCTGACATTGTGTGTTGTTTGTTATACCTTCTGTCGACACTATAGTTATCTGACATTGTGTGTTGTTTGTTATACCTTCTGTCGACACTATAGTTATCTGACATTGTGTGTTGTTTGTTATACCTTCTGTCGACACTATAGTTATCTGACATTGTGTGTTGTTTGTTATACCTTCTGTCGACACTATAGTTATCTGACATTGTGTGTTGTTTGTTATACCTTCTGTCGACACTATAGTTATCTGACATTGTGTGTTGTTTGTTATACCTTCTGTCGACACTATAGTTATCTGACATTGTGTGTTGTTTGTTATACCTTCTGTCGACACTATAGTTATCTGACATTGTGTGTTGTTTGTTATACCTTCTGTCGACACTATAGTTATCTGACATTGTGTGTTGTTTGTTATACCTTCTGTCGACACTATAGTTATCTGACATTGTGTGTTGTTTGTTATACCTTCTGTCGACACTATAGTTATCTGACATTGTGTGTTGTTTGTTATACCTTCTGTCGACACTATAGTTATCTGACATTGTGTGTTGTTTGTTATACCTTCTGTCGACACTATAGTTATCTGACATTGTGTGTTGTTTGTTATACCTTCTGTCGACACTATAGTTATCTGACATTGTGTGTTGTTTGTTATACCTTCTGTCGACACTATAGTTATCTGACATTGTGTGTTGTTTGTTATACCTTCTGTCGACACTATAGTTATCTGACATTGTGTGTTGTTTGTTATACCTTCTGTCGACACTATAGTTATCTGACATTGTGTGTTGTTTGTTATACCTTCTGTCGACACTATAGTTATCTGACATTGTGTGTTGTTTGTTATACCTTCTGTCGACACTATAGTTATCTGACATTGTGTGTTGTTTGTTATACCTTCTGTCGACACTATAGTTATCTGACATTGTGTGTTGTTTGTTATACCTTCTGTCGACACTATAGTTATCTGACATTGTGTGTTGTTTGTTATACCTTCTGTCGACACTATAGTTATCTGACATTGTGTGTTGTTTGTTATACCTTCTGTCGACACTATAGTTATCTGACAGTGTGTGTTGTTTGTTATACCTTCTGTCGACACTATAGTTATCTGACATTGTTTGTCGTTTGTTATACCTTCTGTCGACACTATAGTTATTTGACAGTATGTGTTGTGTGTTACACATTCTGTCGACACTATAGTTATCTGACATTGTATGTTGTTTGTTATACCTTCTGTCGACACTATAATATAGTAGGCCTCTATTTTTGAAACCATTTTCTACTTAAACTCAGAATTTGTGCTCAAGTCCAATTTCTTAAACCGGTGATAAATTTATAAATAATGACATTTTGTCCGTGATCTTGACTTAGAACTTAGGAGAAGCTTTGGCTGACGACCGTTTGCGTTGATTAAACTTGGCTTGTTGGCCGTGTTGCATGATTTAAGCCAGCTACAATAAAAGTGGGTTTGAATTCATGCTTGAGCACGAGAACGATTTCACGGAACCAGAAGTTAACATGACAGGAACTTTATAATTAACAATACTATCAAAAATAAAAGAGTTATTCGTCAGCCTTAATAAAAAGAGAAGTATATATAAATAGGTAATTCAGATAAAAAAAACCAGTTTTGTTATATTTTGAAAAAAAAACGTAAATCAAAAGAGGATTTTCAGCTAATGTTAATTAACCTTGAAATCTGCCCACGCCAGGATTTCATTGTCTCATTTGTAGCAAAAACTTAAATGTCAATTCAAATCCCCAAACGGTATTCTCGCTTGAATTAGACTTCCAATAGAAATGAGGTTTTAGGCAAAATAAAGTTCTTTGTAAGGAACATTATACCCTAATTGTCGGGCATTTAATGAGTTCATTAGACCGATACTATCTCCAAGATTTTGGTATAAAACATGTCTGTGCTTGATTCAGGCATCAATATTTCATTTTTGTGCTGATGATAACAAATAAAATTAATAAGAAGAAAACAATCACTGTAAACTCATTTAATTCATTATGTCCTAGGCGACACATTTTACAAAGTAATCTAGGATTACCAGTGTAAAGTGCTAGAGAGTTAATCTGAACGTTTGTCATAAACATTATCAGTCGAAAAATGTATGGCCTGAACACGTTCCTTAAATTATACCCACTAAGATATTGATTAACTCACCTCTCAGGTAGTAATTCTGTTGTGATTTAATCATTCGCACCCCTTGGTCAATCATGTATACATCACGGTTTAATCAGAGCGACTTCGGTTTTCGGTCTAAACATCGAAAATACTAATCAATTATCTTGTCCAATCGTTATAACTTGATTTTAAAACTAGGAAGGAATGGTCTATAGCACAAACAATATGTAATGTTTATTTCCATGAATAGTAGTTTTATATGATCAACCAAATGTCGTGTTTTGAATCCCCGCCCACGTGCTACATTGTATGACGTAACAATCTAGCTAAGCCGGAGCTTTCTTCTGGCTCATGAACTCTCTCAAATAATGACGCTAATAAGGCAATGTCTAGACCTTTGCTAGAATATGTCCGTATCATCTTAAATCAAGTGTGATGCCCAGATTCCGATGTTAAAAGCGTCTTTGTTTGACAAATGACTTTATTTTAAATATTGAAAAGGAAGAATTTTTTGTACGACGTCAACAAAATATGTCAAATCACTTGATAGACTGTAAATAACTAATGAAAAAGCTAAAATATTAAATCACAAATACACTAAAGCAGTATCTTAATTTAGTTTCAGGTTAGAAAACAATTTATTGCCAACATAAATAATGTTTAAAAAAAAGTATATAGTGCATGATCCGTCGAAATGTCAAAACCAGAATGCAATTGAGAAATGCCATATCTTCACGAATCACGCTACACAAGAGTTAAACTAAATCTACATTATCATATTGTATGTTCCTGATCCACAGGGCTATTAGACTAACCTGAACACATCGTAGTAATACTAGTATACAAGTTACTTTCCTTCTCTCCTTGTCATATTTCTGTAGCGTAGAGTGAAATTAACACAATTAGTTACGAGGAACACATCTTGAAACAATAAGTTGAACGAGACGCCCGTGCGGCCTTATCTTTCACTTGTTACGTTAGAGTGTGAGCAATTATAATTAAGACAGGAATGTTAATGGCGGGCCAATAAGAAGTGATACACGTGTAGCAGCCGTGATGGATTCTATAACGCAGACCTCTTAGATATTGATCAATGTAATCTATGTTTATCAATAAGACTCATTCCAGCCAGCTACATGACAACTGTAAACACCTAAACCTTCATTGTGTATTAGAAGAACATAAACATATTGACCCCCGTTTACTTGATTAAAGGTCATGAGAGTTTATTTTGATAATGAAAGCGGTACAGTTTTCACTGTAGATACCACAAACAAAACAACAATTTAGAAATAATCTATGTATGTGCGTGTATTACATGTATGTCGAATATAAAACGAGGGTTAGAAAATGCTGGAAAAAAATATTAATGAAGGCCACTTGCGGCCTGAGTGGGTTATTTTCCCAACATTTTCGAATCCCGAGTTATAAGAGCGTAGCTCTCGGGCGCTGAAAACGACCGAGCGAAGCTCTTTAATGGTAACACATGCGTGCGTAAACAGAGTTGCTTCCCCTTTCTACACCTTGCCTTTAAACAAATTTCGTCCGGAAGTAGACGTCCAGTGGGGAAACAGGAAGTGTATCAACCCAATTATGAATATCTTCATATAGTGAAAACAATCTTCATGTTTTAAAATGTATCAGCATGGCCTGCAGAGAGCGAAGCTCGTACTGTACATTTGTTTCAATAGTATAATATAATTATCGAATCATAACATTACCCATTTTAATACATACAAAATGTACCTGTACTTATTTTGTTATAATATACTTGAATCTGTTGCTGGGCAAAATCATTCACCCTTGTACTTATGTGTGCTCTGTTTTAGAATGATCCACATTCACACTACACCAATATGACGCATCACATGCTAGTTTGAAGTTGACTGATTGTACTACAGTACTACTAGACCACATTGATAGTAATAGAATCATCATTAATTGGGTCTTGTTTTATCCAAGACTACCAGTATATACCCCCTCCCTCTACTCGTGTATGTTCATAATAATATGTATTGTTATTTTTATCCAAAAGAACCAAATGCTATTTGGAAAAAAAACATAGAGTAAACATGATAATGTGAGTTGTAGGCAGAATGTTTAAACAAATGGTTTGAGCTGATATGCCAATCCATGAAGGATGTATCTGTGTTTAATTTAAATACATTTAGCATGTTAGACACAGCAGGTTAGAGACTGTCACGTCTCCCGCCACTATAAGTATAAATGTCATGTCTCCCGCCACTATAAGTATAAAATGAAGATTTTAGATTTGTTTTTAAAATAATTCAGATAGTCAATGTGAAATGATGACATTTAATGTTTGTAGTGATTATATACCTTAGCAATCCCAGGTATCTACAGCAGGAGATTCCTCCTCGTCGTCGTCGTCGCTGTTGTCATCAAGGTTTTGTAGATACCTAGAGATAGATTGGCATATCAGCTAAAACCATTTGTTTGTAAGTGAAGTTTCTGGATGGACACCATCGTATAACTTTGTGTAATCATACTTTGTTGGGGTTTTTGTACGATTTTGACCATGTTTTCCTCATGTTTGATTGCTACCCTTATTATATCATTGTCAAGTTTGAGGGCCAATGATTGTGTGCTGTGTTGTGTTGAGTGATGATTGTGTTGATGGCATCAATGTCAGTTTCATGATGGACTTGTTGTTCTTGAGTCAATATTGGTGTTAACTGTGGTTGAATAAAAATAATTGCCATTACCAGGTACATCATATGCAGAATAGTTTTGATTTTGATTAGAAACGGTTGCTGACAGTCGCATATTATGCAATCTGTTAACAAAATAAAAGTGGTGAAAATACAATATTTCTAATTCTCTTCTTTACTGATATTCATAAAGCAGAGTAAACTAATGTGTTCACTTCAATGTCTAATCAAAATGCTGTAATGATTTTTACAGTTGAACGGAAGTACAAATTGTCAAGAGTTTAAAGTTTATATTTATCTAAGTATGAATACAGTTTTTTTACTGTACAAAACTGTACAGATAATGTTTGTCTTTTTTAAGTGATTGTTAATTTGGTTGCATTAGATAACTAGATTCAATATATTGTACAAGCAGATCTAGCATTGAAATTCCACAGTTTTAGTTGTAAAATCTAAAGGTAATATCACAAATTTTGATCAAATAAAATATCAATAGAAACGATCCCCAAATGGAAGAATTTAGAAGAACTGAATATAAAGTTGACGTTCTACAATAAATGCAGAAAAAACAAGAGTAAAAATATTGAAAAATCCGCAATTTGACCCTTTGAAACACCCTACGTTTTCCCTTGAAAAGCTGTCGGTGACAATTCTGTTTCACTGGAGCAGACGACCCGTGAACTTGGACCTCGTTAATGAACCAAGCGACCTCGTCATTGACCCTGCTTCGTACATACTCGGGTATTTCCGTCCTAGTGGGAATATGTTACGTTTAGAAAGTTGCCAGTATCAAATTAAATATTTATTTCCAAAATTTAAGCTAATTTAATCAACGGTAAAGCAGTTTGTCATCTAATCACATTCTTACGCACTCTTCGACGCCATAAGCTTGTGGCGTTCATGTAAGCTTTTTAACGACCATGCCAATCATACAAAATCGATACAAAAGGAAAGAAATCGTGGAAATAAATACGCCCAGTGTATTGAATATGGTCATTTTTTTTTTTTAAATTCGTTGGTTCGAATACATAATTTTCCTGCTACGTTACATGTCGCTTTATTATTCGATTAGGCATATTTACGGGCTCCATGAACCGGAAGAGGTCACCGGAAGTACGAAAAGTTTCTAGGATTTAGTGATGGAAGTTTGGATCAGATCTATTTACACGCACATGTTACCGGTGAAGAGCTCCGCTCGGCTGCCGTAGAGCTTCGCTCTTATTACTTGTTTATTTAGATAAAAAATAATATACATTCTGAGTGAAAAAATCTATCACATAAAATGTGATACTAACAGGCATGAAACTTCGTTCAGAGATTATCATACTTTGACGTCACAAGCACGTCACAATCCATCGGCCTTCACCGGTTATTTCCTGAAGGATGAAAAATAACCGGAAAATTATGGAACTGATCTCCGCATTTATCTCTTTGTCGGTGCTTCAAGACTTTTTTTTCTTATTTCAGTTTTTTTCCACAGGTACAAAAAGTAAAATGCGGATATTTTCTGAAGATCGTTTTTGTCATCAAGCCGGTTTTGTTAATATTTCTACCGGGAGATATCTTCAAAAAGAGATCATTTAAAATTTCATCAGCTTTTGATTTCCATTTGTTGACAATATGAACGAAATAATTAACATTTTTGAAAGTCTGGATATAATTTTTCCATTATTTTTGCATCACCATTCATAAAAGAAGCAATGGAAAATGCATTTATGACGAAATTAACAATAATTTTCCAGACAACCAACCCATGTGCAACGCCCTTTTTCAGCATAGTATTACTTTTTCACAATGCGTGCCGATTTGTAACTAGTTACAGACAGAAACTGTAATTTTATTTGGCATCATTACCTGTCAAACCTCGGTGACAGTTACAAAATTTGAAATCCAATCCGGTGATTCAGGATGGAACAGTAATTGAGACTACATATCGATATAACGACAATTTCAGTTACATCAAAGTATTACAATGTTTTTTTTTTTTTTAATTTCATTTTTAAACTAACATCTCTATACATTTACTTGGACTAATCATCAAATATGTAATATGCACTTTTCGCTATAGCAATTACTAAACAGTATTCCCCCAGCTTATCTCAATCAATCTTTTTGTCTCCGAACGGAAGCACGCATTTAATTCTTAATATGGGAGGAAGCTGGAGTATCCGGAGAAAATCCGCGTGGTCGGGAAGGTGATCGGGATATAATCCGGCCATCTTGGTGAAGACGAGCGCACTATCTACTGCGCCACCCAACCCATCATATACGTTACGCACAAGAACAAATATCTACTTTAGCTTTGACTCGAAGAAAAAGGCGTCATTAATGTAAAAATTATATTGTGAATACATGTTTACCAATCATCAATGATATAAAAAAAAAATACATACGGGAGACCGGGGCAAGTTCGGCCATCCCAGATATTTTTGGTTTTTGAACTAATATTTACAACCTTAAGGATTTTGCAGTTTTGTTGGCTGGGCATTCAACGACGAAAAAATGGCAAGGAAAATCTAATGTAAAACGTCTTAAAAGGAGAAAATTACTTTTGAGAGGGTAGGAAGAAAATCATGATCTCGCCTTTAGTTATGCGAACTTTTTGAAACGGAATGCTACTTTTTTACAATCAAACACTGACAGCATCAAATGATAGAAAACAAAAAAACAAGCCAATCACTCACTACCATATTGCTGTACGTTAAGAATTTATTGAAATATCAATTTGGGCCCGAACAGGTTCGACCAATAATACCGTGGCAAGGTCGGCCCATGTAGTTAACACATACAAAGTCGTAAAATTGGCTGTAAAATCTGACGTTGCATGTTTTATCACGTTATAATTAAGCCGATGCCAATGGGGGCCGAACTTACCCGAATGCCTGTCCGAAGTTATCCCATGGCGGGGCTCGTTCGGCCATCCGAACTTCCGACGGGAAAAGTTAAATAATGTTCAAAAACGGATGTGCTGCCATACTTCTTAGAACGGATTTCAATAAAAAAAATCAGAGTTATCCTCTCTTGTGAGCAGGTATAGATTGTTACGTCATTTGTTTGTGAGAGCAACGTCATCAATTTTTGAGAAAACGACGTCATTTTCTCACACAAACCAATGACGTAACAATCAATACCTACTCACAAGAGAAGATAACTCTGCAATACGCAAAGACGGAATTGTTATGTCGGTTTTAATCTCATTAGAGCTTGTGTTTTATTGATATTCCTCGACTAGCCGTCTTTAAATAAAATTTATCTTATCTCATTCTGAAAGTTGTATTCTGAATCAGTAAATATCAGAGATCAACAAAAGCTACGCTCTTTTAAGCCTTTGCCTTTTCATATTATTTTCAACCATTATATACAAACATATGTAGATAATATCTATTCTACCAAGGAAAATTTATGAAAGATAAGATTAAGCCATTGGTCGAGAGTTCGAGATTTATCAGTGTCAACTTTCATAGTACAGATGTCAGCATTCATTATCATTTCATTTATAATTCTTAAACAGGTACATATGATTCCGAAAACAAAACAAAACGTTTTCCATTTTAGACCACCGTACAGCTGTACAACCTGAACGTCATACCTTTAGGGAAGCAGATATGTCACATAAAATCCTAATCAATGAAAGGAAAGGAAGTCTTGAGTAGAATACCTATTCTAATGACCCGTAACCACGGGGGATAATAATGCTATGATATCGTTTTGATGGCTGCTCTTTCTTAGAGGACTACGTGATATGTCACATCGCTTCGTCGAATCACATTGAATGTCTGGAGCAAATAGAAGGAGGACTCCATGTTAAGTTATTAGTTCCCAACCTAACAGGGATCACCTGTCATTTTAGTAGTAATAGAGAAAAGTTAAAACATATTGCTCTTCTTACACGTCTATCAACAACACAGCCCACGCGTCAGACGGTATCATAACAAGAGGGCAAGGGGCCTTAATAGCTCACCTGGTATTTTATTTTTCAATTTAAAACCGGTTAAGTACCATACAGGTTTATCAAAGGAGTACACGAAACAAATTTGTAAGAAGAACTACATATAAATCTGTTTTAGTGGGAAAGACACCAAGAAAATGAGTTTCCATGTTATGTCCCAATTTTCCTCTATTTCCCCTATTGGGCCTCACATGAACATCTTCCATTTATAAATATTCAATTTTCCCATAATGGGCACCACTCATCTGCCCCAAAGAAGGGGGTCCGCACACCTCAGTTTAAACAAAATTGATTCTTTTGTCCCTAAGCATGCTTCAGACTGCATTTGGTTTAAATCCCTTCAATTATATAGTAGGAGAGAAAAAAATCCTCTATTTCCCCTATGGGGCCCCGCCCCTATGCCCCCAGAGGGGCCACCCTGGTCAAAATCCTTCCATTGGTTGAGAAGAAGAAGATTTTTAAAGATTTACCTATTTTCCCCCTATTTGGCCACGCCCCTCTGCCCCCAAGGGAGCCATACCCTCCGTTTATACAAAACTGAAAACCCTTTGGCCAATGATGCTCCAGACCAAATTTGGTCAAAATCCTCTGTGCCGTTCAGGACTAGTAGCGTTTTAAAGGAAAAAGTTGACGGACGACGGACGCTGCGCCATGGGATAAGTTCACTTGACCCTTCGGGTCAGGTGAGCTAAAAACAGTGTTCTGGGGGATAGCATCCTCGATATACAGGGGTTACGTTCACTTACGCTCTCTGCACTCCTGCAATATGTCATTGGAAAATTGAAGGCAAAAGTACAGCTGTTTGATTGGTCTCGGGTAAACAAACAACTGACCATTCGCTAGGCTGATACCTGTCCTTTGAAGATTACAAAGGGGCGACACCTGACGTACATCGAAGGATCGAACTAGTCCTCTTGTCTCATCAACACGGTGGCGCACACTAAGCCTTTGATTTTGTTATGACATATTCCAGGAGTGCAGAGAGCATAGTGAGCGTAACCCCTAGTATAGAGGATGGAGAACAGTAACGAGAGGGTTAATTATGCTGCCCAGTTGACAAGGTTAAACAGACATTATCAAATAACATGATATGTGTGCTATTGGAGTAATACACATATCACTGTATTGATCGTATTGATATTTAGCCTCCACCAGTTTTGATTTGTACAGATAGACAGACTGAGTGCCTTGACCTGATCTTATCTGGTAGATACCTATCAGAAAGACAAGGACGGAGACGTACGCCCATATCTCTATTCTACCAGAGTCCATTCTACCAGAGATTGGATCTATCGAGACACGCATTTTATATTTATCTTTTTTTCTGGTTTCCGTACGTAGCATACCACTGTTATCAACTAATTACAAAGACTGCGGTTGTGATTTATAACAAAAACACCAACAAAGTCATCACATTTTAATGCAACAACTATATAACCTTGTAATTTTATGGTGCAAAATGTTGTTTGAACGAGGAATCGTAACAATGTCAAACACAACACAACAGATTAGCAGCTGTTTAATTAATGAACGAAAACCATAAATCAATCGACACATAAACATCTTCATACTTACGTAGTCATCAATAATCAATACTTACATTTTTTTTAATAATTACGTCATAATTATAATTCAATACTCACAACAGAAATATTTTAATAACATCATAATCATAAATCAATAGACAAATCAGATTGTTTATAATAACGTCATGATCTGAAATCAATACTCACATCAGATTGTTTATAATAACGTCATGTTCATAAATCAATACTCACATCAGATTGTTTATAATAACGTCATGATCATAAATCAATACTCACATCAGATTGTTTATTATAACAACATAATCATAAATCAATAGACACATCAGATTGTTTATGATAACGTCATAATCATAAATCAATGCTCACATCAGATTATTTATAATAACATAATGATCATAAATCAATAGACACATCAGATTGTTTATGATAACGTCATGATCATAAATCATCAGACATATCAGATTGTTTATAATAACATCGTGATCAAAAATCAATACCCACATCAGATTGTCTATAATAACATCATGATTATAAATCAATACCCCCATCAGATTGTTTATGATAACATCATGATCATAAATCAATACCCACATCAGATTATTTATAATAACATCATAATACCCATAAATCAATAGACACATCAGATTGTTTATAATAACATCATGATCATAAATCAAAACCCACATCAGATTGTTTATAATAACATCATAATACCCATAAATCAATAGACACATCAGATTGTTTATAATAAAGTCATGATCATAAATCAATAGACACATCAAATTGTTTATGATAACGTCATGATCATAAATCAATACCCACATCAGATTGTTTATAATAACGTCATGATCATAAATCAATTCTCACATCAGATTGTTTATTATAACATCATAATCATAAATCAATAGACACATCAGATTGTTTATGATAACGTCATGATCATAAATCATCAGACATATCAGATTGTTTATAATAACATCGTGATCAAAAATCAATACCCACATCAGATTGTCTATAATAACATCATGATTATAAATCAATACCCCCATCAGATTGTTTATAATAACATCATGATCATAAATCAAAACCCACATCAGATTGTTTATAATAACATCATAATCATAAATCAATAGACACATCAGATTGTTTATCATAACATCATAATCATAAATCAATACCCACATCAGATTGTTTATAATAACGTCATGATCATAAATCAATACTCACATCAGATTGTTTATTATAACATCATAATCATAAATCAATAGACACATCAGATTGTTTATAATAACATCATGATCATAAATCAATGCTCACATCAGATTATTTATAATAACATAATGATCATAAATCAATAGACACATCAGATTGTTTATCATAACATCATAATCATAAATCAATACCCACATCAGATTGTTTATAATAACATAATGATCATAAATCAATACCCCCATCCGATTGTTTATAATAACATTATGATCATAAATAAATACTCACATCAGATTGTTTATTATAACATCATAATCATAAATCAATGCTCACATCAGATTATTTATAATAACATAATGATTATAAATAAATACTCACATCAGATTGTTTATAATAAGTCATGATCATAAATCAATACTCACATCAGATTGTTTATAATAACATCATGATCGTAAATCAATACTCACATCAGATTGTTTATAATAACATCATAATCATAAATCAATAGACACATCAGATTGTTTATGATAACGTCATGATCATAAATCATCAGACATATCAGATTGTTTATAATAACATCGTGATCATAAATCAATACCCACATCAGATTGTTTATAATAACATTATGATCATAAATCAATACCCACATAAGATTGTTTATAATAACATTATGATCATAAATAAATACTCACATCAGATTGTTTATAATTACATCATGATCATAAATCAATACCCACATCAGATTGTTTACTATAACGTTATGAGTTTAAATTAATACCCACATCAGATTGTTTATAATAACATCATGATTATAAATCAATACTCACATCAGATTGTTTATGAAAACGTCATGATCATAAATCAATACCCACATCAGATTGTTTATAATAACATCATGATCATAAATCAATAGACACATCAGATTGTTTATGATAACGTCATGATCATAAATCAATACCCACATCAAATTGTTTATAATAACATCATGATCATAAATAAATACTCACATCAGATTGTTTATATTAACATCATGATCATAAATCAATACTCACATCAGATTGTTTTTGATGACGTCATGATCATAAATCAATACCCACATAAAATTGTTTATAATAACATCATGATCATAAATCAATACCCCCATCAGATTGTTTATGATAACGTCATGATCATAAATCAATACCCACATCAAATTGTTTATAATAACATCATGATCATAAATCAATACCCCCATCAGATTGTTTATGATAACGTCATGATCAGAAATCAATAGACACATCAGATTGTTTATAATAACATCATGATCAGAAATCAATAGACACATCAGATTGTTTATAATAACATCATGATCATAGATCAATACCCACATCAAATTGTTTTTAATAACATCATGATATAGATCAATACCCACATCAGATTGTTTATAATAGCATCATGGTCATAAATCAATACCCATATCAGATTGTTTATAATAAAATCTTGATCATAAATCAATACCCACATCAGATTGTTAATGAAAACGTCATGATCATAAATCAATACCCACATAAAATTGTTTATAATAACATCATGATCATAGATCAACACCCACATCAAATTGTTTTTAATAACATCATGATTATAGATCAATACCCACATCAGATTGTTTATAATAGCATCATGGTCATAAATCAATACCCATATCAGATTGTTTATAATAACGTCATGATCATAAATCAACACACTCATCAGATTGTTTATGAAAACGTCATGATAATAAATCAATACCCACATAAAATTGTTTATAATAACATCATGATCATAGATCAATACCCACATCAAATTGTTATCATAAATCAATACTCACATCAGATTGTTTTTGATGACGTCATGATCATAAATCAATACCCACATAAAATTGTTTATAATAACATCATGATCATAAATAAATACTCACATCAGATTGTTTATATTAACATCATGATCATAAATCAATACTCACATCAGATTGTTTTTGATGACGTCATGATCATAAATCAATACCCACATCAAATTGTTTATAATAACATCATGATCATAAATCAATACCCACCTCAGTTTATTTATAATAACATCATGATCATAGATCAATACCCACGTCAGATTGTTTATAATAACGTCATGATCATAAATCAATAGACACATCAGATTGGTTATGATAACGTCATGATCATAAATCAATACCCATATCAGATTGTTTATAATAACGTCATGATCATAAATCAATAGACACATACCCATATCAGATTGTTTATAATAACGTCATGATCATAAATCAACACACTCATCAGATTGTTTATGAAAACGTCATGATCATAAATCAATACCCATATCAGATTGTTTATAATAACGTCATGATCATAAATCAACACACTCATCAGATTGTTTATGAAAACGTCATGATCATAAATCAATACCCACATCAGATTGCTTATAATAACATCATGATCATAAATCAATAGACACATCAGATTGTTTATGATAACGGCATGATCATAAATCAATACCCACATCAGATTGCTTATAATAACATCATGATCATAAATCAATAGACACATCAGATTGTTTATGATAACGTCATGATCATAAATCAATACCCATATCAGATTGTTTATAATAACGTCATGATCATAAATCAATACCCACATCAAATTGTTTATAATAACATCATGATCATAAATCAATACCCACCTCAGTGTGTTTATAATAACATCATGATCATAGATCAACACCCACATCAAATTGTTTTTAATAACATCATGATTATAGATCAATACCCACATCAGATTGTTTATAATAACCACATCAGATTGTTTATAATAACGTCATGATCATAAATCAATAGACACATCAGATTGTTTATAATAACATCACGATCATAGATCAATAGACAAATCAGATTGTTTATAATAACATAATGATTATAAATAAATACTCGCATCAGATTGTTTATGATGACGTCATGATCATAAATCAATACCCACATCAGATTGTTTATAATAACATCATGATCATAAATCAATACCCACCTCAGTTTGTTTATAATAACATCATGATCATAGATCAATACCCACATCAAATTGTTTTTAATAACATCATGATCATAGATCAATACCCACATCAAATTGTTTTTAATAACATCATGATTATAGATCAATACCCACATCAGATTGTTTATAATAACATCATGATCATAAATCAATACCCACATCAGATTGTTTATTAAAACGTCATGATCAGAAATCAATAGACACATCAGATTGTTTATGATAACATCACGATCATAGATCAATAGACAAATCAGATTGTATACAATAACGTCATGATCATAAATCAATACTGACATCAGATTGTTTATAATAACGTCATGATCATAAATCAATACCCACATCAGACTGTTGATAATAACGTCATAATCATAAATCAATACTCACATCAGATTGTTTATAATAACGTCATGATCATAAATCAATACCCACATCAGATTGTTTATAATAACATCATGATCATAAATAAATACTCACATCAGTCATGATCATAAATCAATACTCACATCAGATTGTTTATAATAAAGATTGTTTATATTAACGTCATGATCATAAATAAATACTCACATCAGATTGTTTATATTAACATCATGATCATAAATCAATACTCACATCAGATTGTTTATAATAACATCATGATCATAAATAAATACTCACATCAGATTGTTTATAATAACGTCATGATCATAAATCAATAGACACACCGGATTGTTTATTATAACGTCATGATCATAAATCAACAGACATATCAGATTGTTTATAATAACATCGTGATCATAAATCAATACTCACATCAGATTGTTTATAATAACGTCATGATCATAAATCAATAGACACAAGAGATTGTTTATTATAATGTCATGATCATAAATCGACAGACATATCAGATTGTTTATGATAACATCATGATCATAAATCAATAGACACACCAGATTGTTTATTATAACGCCATGATCATAAATCAATTGACACATCAGATTGTTTATAAAAACGTCATGATCATAAATCAATAGACACATCAGATTGTTGATATGAACATCATGATCATAAATCAATACCCACATCAGATTGTTTATAATAACATTATGATAATAAATCAATACCCACATCAGATTGTTTATAATAACATAATGATCATAAATCAATAGACACATCAGATTGTTTATATTAACGTCATGCTCATAGATCAATACCCACATCAGATTGTTTATATTAACATCATAAATCAACAGTCATACATAGAGTGGTGGTTTCTTACTCGAGTTAGTTAATCTTCTAATTGTATAAAGACACGAGGTTTACCGAATGTCTTTTACAATTTATAAATTAACTAACGAGAGCTAGATAAACGTGATAACTAATCATCACGAGTTTGGGGACCTGTTTCTCCCATAACGTCCGTTTGTATCTGAAAAACCACAATTTTCCTTTGCAAATACACCATGTGTGTTTCCGATGGTGGAACAATTGCCATTGAGCATGACGTCACAATGAAAAAAGACGTGGAAAAGCATTGTTTCGTGACGTTATAAATCAAACATTGACCACTGAAATCAAGTCCAGGGTGTTACCTTCTAGTGGGTAAACAAAAATGTTTACCAACTCCTAGCAGGTTTATCCAATGAGTCTTGAGTGAGGAAACCTACAGTGGTTGAGGGAGAAATATTTTCTAATAATTATGTCATAACCATAATTAAATATACACACAACAGATTTTGTAATGATTTTATAATCATAATTCGATTGACAACAATTTTTATAATAACAACATTCTCGTAGATCAATATTTATATAATCATTTTTATAATTACGTCATAATCATTACCCAGAAGTCACCTCAGAGTCTTTATTATAACTTTAGCTTAAACACTCCTCATACAATGCTATCTTTAACCAGAAGTCACCTCAGAGTCTTTATTATAACGTTAGCTTAAACACTCCTCATACAATGCTATCTTTAACCAGAAGTCACCTCAGAGTCTTTATTATAACGTTAGCTTAAACACTCCTCATACAAAGCTATCTTTAACCAGAAGTCACCTCAGAGTCTTTATTATAACGTTAGCTTAAACACTCCTCATACAAAGCTATCTTTAACCAGAAGTCACCTCAGAGTCTTTATTATAACGTTAGCTTAAACACTCCTCATACAAAGCTATCTTTAACCAGAAGTCACCTCAGAGTCTTTATTATAACGTTAGCTTAAACACTCCTCATACAAAGCTATCTTTAACCAGAAGTCACCTCAGAGTCTTTATTATAACGTTAGCTTAAACACTCCTCATACAAAGCTATCTTTAACCAGAAGTCACCTCAGAGTCTTTATTATAACGTTAGCTTAAACACTCCTCATACAAAGCTATCTTTAACCAGAAGTCACCTCAGAGTCTTTATTATAACGTTAGCTTAAACACTCCTCATACAAAGCTATCTTTAACCAGAAGTCACCTCAGAGTCTTTATTATAACGTTAGCTTAAACACTCCTCATACAAAGCTATCTTTAACCAGAAGTCACCTCAGAGTCTTTATTATAACGTTAGCTTAAACACTCCTCATACAAAGCTATCTTTAACCAGAAGTCACCTCAGAGTCTTTATTATAACGTTAGCTTAAACACTCCTCATACAAAGCTATCTTTAACCAGAAGTCACCTCAGAGTCTTTATTATAACGTTAGCTTAAACACTCCTCATACAAAGCTATCTTTAACCAGAAGTCACCTCAGAGTCTTTATTATAACGTTAGCTTAAACACTCCTCATACAAAGCTATCTTTAACCAGAAGTCACCTCAGAGTCTTTATTATAACGTTAGCTTAAACACTCCTCATACAAAGCTATCTTTAACCAGAAGTCACCTCAGAGTCTTTATTATAACGTTAGCTTAAACACTCCTCATACAAAGCTATCTTTAACCAGAAGTCACCTCAGAGTCTTTATTATAACGTTAGCTTAAACACTCCTCATACAATGCTGTCTCTCCACTGTCATGTTGTTCTATAGTAAGTGCTACATTCTCGTAGATCAATATTTATATAATCATTTTTATAAATACGTCATAATCATTACCCAGAAGTCACCTCAGAGTCTTTACTATAACGTTAGCTATAACCTCTGGAGAGCGTATCCTCTGTTTCTACAAAATTGAATCCCTTTTGCCCAAATATGCTCTAGAACAAATTTAGCTACAATTCTTAGTACAAAAGGAGAAGGATTGTTTTTATATTTTACTCTAACAATTCTCCTATTAGTCCCATTTCTTCTGCCCCAATGATGGGCCACAGCCTCAGTTTATACAAAAATGAGTCACTTTCCCGAAGGATTCTCAGGACTACATTAGGTTTGAATCCCTTCAGTTGTACGGATGGAGAAAGACTTTTCCTCTATTTCCCCTTTTGGCCCCCACTCCTCTGCCCCAAAGGGGGTATTCCCTTATAAACAAATTGAATATCCTTTGCCCAAAGAAACTCTTGAACAAATAAGGTTAAAATCCTTTTATTGGTACAAAAGAAGAATGGTTTTTAATATATTACCCTATTTCCCATTTTGGGCCCCACTCCTCTCCCCTGAAGGGAAGGCACGGCCTCAGTTTATATATGATTGAGTCACTTCCCCTAAGGATGCATCAGATCACCTCTGGCTTAAAACGCTTCATTAGTACAGAAGGAGCGAGACTGTCCTCTATTTCCCCTATTGGGACTTGCTCCTCTACCCGCAGGGGACCACACACTCTGTTTATTCAAAATTTATAAACAAATTGAACCCCCTTTGCCCCAAGAAACTCTTAACAAGTAATTTTTAAATCCTTTAAGTGGTACAAAAGAAGAAGGATTTTAAACATTTTACCCTATACCCCTTTTTTGGCCCAACTCCTCTCCCCTGAAGGGAAGGCACGGCCTCAGTTTATACAGAATTGAGTCACTCCCCCTAAGATGCGCCGGAGCACTTTTGGGTGAAATCTCTTCATTTGTACGGATGGAGAAAGATTTTCCTCTATTTCCCCTATTGGGCCCCATCCCTGTGCCCCAATGGGGGCCACCTCTTCGTGTTTACAAAATTGAGGTCCCTTTATCCAAAGATGCTCTAGAAAAAAATTGGTGAAAATCCCACCATTGGTTTAGAAGGAGAAGTTTTTGGAAGATTAACCTCTTATTCCACTATTTGGCCCGAGGGAGCATACCCTCTATTTATACAAAATTAAACACATTTTGGCCAAAGACCAAAGTTGGTCAAAATCCACTGAGCTGTTTAGGACAGGTAGTGTTAAAAAGCGAAAAACTGACGGACACTTGGCCATTCGGGCAGGTAAGCTAACAACTGAATATGAAACGCATTGTGAAATTCAACTTACTACAGGATGTTCCAAAAGATATATCCATTTTGAAGTTAGGTCATCATATTTAATCCGTTTTTTATGGCTTAAGCGATGGTAGGTTAATTAATTTGAATGATATACTGGAGAAGTTAAAAGCGAAAGGTGCGTCTAAAGAAACAGGAAAAAAATACAGTCTGAGCAGCAATTAGGTCTAAAGGCATACTTTAGTCTAAGTGTTTTCTAGAAAACATGTAGCACTGGATAGACCCAGACTGTAACATTAAACATTAACTTGACAGTCTAAAGAAAACGTTTCTCACATGTTTGTGCACGAGAGATATAAATCCTAGAAATATTTGGTTTCGGCAGAACGAAGCAACTGCTCATACATCAACAGAAGTTAGTGCGTGGTTGAGAAACGAGTGGGCTCCTCATTCACCAGACCTCAGTCCCCCTGGACGTTTTATTTGTGAGTATACTTGAAAGACATTATGTATAACCCCAGCCTGACACGTAACTGAATATAAATCCGTAATCAGGAGAGAAATTATGAACATTTCTGCTGAAACATGTGCAGCAGTGATCGGGAATTCCAAACACCGTATTAACGTTATTATTTTACCCACGAGGATGTTATTTGGGGAGTATCATAAACATTGTAAAATTGCTTATAGCTGCCAAAAACATTTAACATAAACATGCTTGAAATTTGAATAATAAATGTAGATGTTAAATACATTGTCTTCTTATTTGAATTTCATGAAAAGTTATCAGCATTCAAAATGGAGACCTATATTTTGGGACATCCTGTAGTAACCAAAATATTGTTTTCTTTCTCGTTTGTCAAGTATTTGAAGTAAGTTTTCAACAACTCAAGTGGGACACGAGCAGCAAACAGAACAGAAACTGTACATTTTACACTTCAGTGACAAACAAGAACAGCAATACGTATACACCTAAAGCTGGCCAGTGATGAAATGAGCAAGCTACTTCATTTTTCAACGTAACCAGCAACCCGTTTATTTAAATGAAGTCACATTTAAAGTTATATACATCGAATCTGCCACGTCTTCCTGTCCTCTGTTTACGTCACTTCCTGTTGTGATGACGTTACACGTGCGTGGCGGTGGTTGCCGATAGTTCGTATGTGCCGTATGTTTTGTTATTGTAATGGTTGTCCTTCTCTTTACAAGATACACATCGCCAAACGTCCGCCAGACCTTTAAGTAAATAACTGTACAATGACTTTCATTATATAAACAAGCAAACTAAGAAATAAGCGTGCACTCTTTACCGCTATTGATACAGAATACAATCGTTAACGTGTTTAACAAGGCTGTAGTTCATTGTTATTGGCTTGCTCACATTATACATCACTCCCATGGACATCAACACCGAACACTAGAATGACGATCAGCAAGATGATGGATTGGAGGGTCATGTGATCAAGTAACAAGTACCATATTTTAATGTTTTTCGGGGTCGTAACGCCAACGCTCCACACGTGGGCCATACGTTCTAACTATTGACTACCGAGCCTGCTTCCTGTTCCACTGACACCTCCCTGAAACGTCAAACGTGTTCCGCAATGAATACTATTAAACTACCCTCCATGTATAGACAATTAATACTATTAAACTACTCTCCATGTGTAGACAATGAATACTATTAAACTACTCTCCATGTGTAGACAATTAATACTATTAAACTACTCTCCATGTGTAGACAATGAATACTATTAAACTACCCTCCATGTGTAGACAATAAATACTATTAAACAACTCTCCATGTGTAGACAATGGATACTATTAAACTACTATCCATGTGTAGACAATGAATACTTTTAAACTACCCTCCATGTGTAGACAATAAATACTATTAAACTACCCTCCATGTGCGGACAATGAATGCTATTAATCTACTCTCCATGTGTAGACATTGAATACTATTAAACTACCCTCCATGTGTAGACAATGAATTCTATTAAACTTAAACTACCCTACATGTGTAGGCAATGAATACTATTAAACTACACTCCGTGCGTAGACAATGAATACTATTAAACTACTTTCCATGTATAGACCTTAAATACTATTAAACTACTCTCCCTGTGTAGACAATTAATACTATTTTAATTACCCTCCATGTGTAGAAAATGGATGCTATTAAACTAATCTCCAGGTGTAGACAATGAATACTAATAAACTACTCTTCCTGTGTAGACAATGAATATTATTAAACTACTCTTCAAGTG
>NW_018404561.1:56182-56317 GCF_002113885.1 Mizuhopecten yessoensis
ACTCCATTTGTAGACAATGAATACTATTAAACTACTCTCCATGTGTAGACAATGAATACTATTAAACTACACTACATGTTTAGAAAATGAATGCTATTAAACTACTCTCCATGTGTAGACAATTAATACTATTAA
>NW_018404561.1:60758-61004 GCF_002113885.1 Mizuhopecten yessoensis
GCATGTGTAGACAATGAATAATATTAAACTACCCTCCATTTGTAGATTATAAATACTATTCAACTACCCTCCATGTGTAGACAATGAATATTATTAAACTACTCTCCATGTGTAGACAATAAATACTATTAAACTACCTTCAATGTGTAGACAATGAATACTATTAAACTACCCCCCATTTGTAGACAATAAATATTATTTAACTACCCTCCATGTGTACACAATGATTATTAGTAAACTAATATC
>NW_018404562.1:0-129 GCF_002113885.1 Mizuhopecten yessoensis
ATACAGAGGCAAAGGAGAAAGGGTTGTATGTCCCAACATACAGAGACGAAGGAGAAAGGGTTATATGTCCCAACATACAGAGGCAAGGAGAAAGGGTTGTATGTCCCAACATACAGAGGCAAAGGAGAA
>NW_018404562.1:3327-3617 GCF_002113885.1 Mizuhopecten yessoensis
CGGAGAAAGGGTTGTATGTCCCAACATACAGAGGCAAAGGAGAACGGGTTTATGAGTCAACATACAGAGGCAAAGGAGAAAGGGTTTTATGACCCAACATACAGAGGCAAGGAGAAAGGGTTTTTTGACCCAACATACATAGAGGCAAAGGAGAAAGGGTTGTATGTCCCAACATACAGAGAGGCAAAGGAGAAAGGGTTGTATGTCCCAACATACAGAGGCAAAGGAGAACGGGTTTTATGAGTCAACATACAGAGGCAAAGGAGAAAGGGTTGTATGTCCCAACATAC
>NW_018404563.1:0-129 GCF_002113885.1 Mizuhopecten yessoensis
TTCATATAGCGCGCGTATATTTTGTGTCTATGAATCCTAATTATCATTTCTCATGATGTCATTTCTTGTGACTTGGGTTATTTGATATATATATACATATTTCTCACGATCTTATTCGTTTTTGTTGCA
>NW_018404563.1:5285-14214 GCF_002113885.1 Mizuhopecten yessoensis
GATCAATTGTATTCTGGCTGGAATAGCAATAGCTGATGTGTTGACCATGCTCTGTTACATGCACTACAGCATACATTTCTACATCATGCACGGTCTAGAGCGCACCAAGGATAAGTACACGCATGGCTGGGTGTGGTACATGGCCGTACACGCGGGTCTCAGTACAACCACCCATACAATTTCCATCTGGCTCGGCGTCTGTATGGCGGTGGTGCGTTATATCTACATTCGGCCAATGGGAAATAATAAGTCCATTATGAAGGTAAAAAAACTCTTGTGGTAGTAGTGTATGCATGTACAGTCCCTTGTTACCTACCGAAGTATATCATAATAAAGGTTCACAACAATAATGGATCCCTTGTGTTAACAGGTCTAAATAAGCTTGGTGCCAGCGACACGACATGGCTACAGAAAACGGCAGCCTGGGTATTCATTTTGATAGGAAATGTGTTCCCGAGTATATTGATATCTATTTTTGGCGGTCTACTACTACTACGTATCTACTGTTTTGCAGATACTTTGGATCTGATGTCGCTGATAAACAGTTCCGCAAACTTTTGCATGTACTGCGCGATGAGTCGACAGTTCCGCGACTGTCTGATGGAAATAGCGTGCGACAATATTCAGAGTAAGTCGGCTAAAATGTATCAGGCGGTGCGTTCACAGTCGCAGACGACGGCCGTGACAACACACATGCAACACTTGAAACAAGTAAAACATTGACCCAAACGTACATGTACAGCTGTACCCCACGACACAATGGTGTATTAACAATTCGAGAAAGTTGTGGTCTGTTGTGCTTAAATAAGTAGATGGGAATGTGAACAGTTTTGTATAGCCGAAACGCCAAGACAGTGGGATGTTCAGTACTAATATAATGTTACGTTCAAGACGGCAAACAAAAGAAAAGTATGCCTCCGTTGACTTGCTACAGAAGATTGCAACAGTGGGGTTTTGATATAAGGCAGCTAAAACAGGATTAAAGGAGGTTTGGTGAGATTTTTAACGCGAGAATGCAGTACGGCTAGGTCGGAATAATGAATAGAATGTTCTATTCATTTCAACGTTCGTGATAGATGCGAAACAATGAGAGATCATACAGGAGTGAGAGGGCTGGTATGCTCAATATGAAACAAAAACTGTTATTGTCCAAGCAGATCTTTTCTACTGACAAACATGTTATGTACAGAATCGATGTTTTTTTTCTAGCTGAATATGATGGTGTTTGATGCCTTTTGATTCTGCCTGATGTGTTTCATGAATATGTCAGACTTTGTCCCGTAGGTATCGTTTTAAGCGAATAACTATATCCGCATCAATTGTTTCATGACTGATTTTACACAATGTAAGTTGGCGTGAAGATGGCTTTGTTCCTATCACGGTGACGCAGTCATGCCTGAATCAAATTAATCTATTTAAGATCAGCGGTTTGAAGATAGCAGAATGTTTATCTGCTTTAAATATGTAACGTGTTAAGGTGTGATTTCCTTTAGGGATTTTGGTTGTGACTTGTAGAATTTTATTTTCACGAAAAAAATGTCCATGTAAAGAAAATGGTTTTGTCCTCATCGAGATAATTCTTTCAAGCGTTAGAATTCTTAGCTTTAATGCGATGTGAAATACAGCTTTTTCTACTTCAGTTGACTTTTAACGAACGCCTGTGAAAGGTTTTTTTCTCTCTCTTTTACACTGATTTCGGGATAATACAAAACCTTTATAGTCAGACCAACATAAACTGCCAAGTTTATAAGAACAATATACTTAAAACGCGGCCTTGGTGGTCGGGTGATACAGTGGATGGAATACTCGCCTTTCATCCAAAACGGCCTAGGTGCAATTCCCGTATCGGACGTGAAAAGGAATGGGTTCACGTGCCCGACTAAATTGGTTTTCCCCTTGGACTACAGTTTCCTTCCGTATTTAGACATCTGCATGTCCCCGTCCTGGCCCAGGATGCTCAATTCAAATATAATTTGAAATATGAATACAACAGAATTTAGAGCAACTGATATTATTTCACGGCTGTAGATTTGCTGAGATACGTCGTGATGATGTGTTTTGAAGGTTTATTCTGCTTTGAAAACCTTTAACGTTAAGTGGCAACACATTTTCTTCACTGACATTTGTTTAACGTTCACCAAATTCTGAACAACCCGGACCAGGCCAACAGGAGTGAATTTTACAAGTCTATAAACGTGTTTCATAAATGTTGTTCGATAAATATATTTTAATCAAAATTTATCAAATTACTTCATGACGTTTTAACCATTCAGTCACACAGTTCAGTTTGACTTATATTATTTGACCAGTATATACGTTGTCGCCGTATCATCAGTTGGTATGTAATTTACAAAAAGATGTGTATTACTTTTTTTTTTTTATATATTCCCAGTCCCGGTATCAGAAATGCTGTTCATAACATGTTAAAACTTTTTGTTATAACAATGTTACTATGTAGTAATCTCATGCATATCCTTTAGTTGGTTGAGTTATTGAATTCATAGCCCTTTGATCAACTAAGTTTATGTAAGGACGCGCGCATCATTTTGTTACATTGTAGTTTTTTATACACAATCCAGTTGTTATTATACCATTATGTTATGTTATGTTTGCAATTGAATTTCATTTACTGTAAAGTTCGAAATTTCCGTGTGCGGAATTGTTCTCGTTATGACGATTATAGAAGATCACAGTGTGGAAACTTTGGGCGTTGTCAATGGTTCAGAGATTTTCATATTCTACATGTTAATAATCTATTGATATCATCAATTAATATTCGCGTGTTTATATTTTCGCGCTAACATAATCAACGCGAAAATTCGAACATTTCGAGAAAATATTCATTTTACAGTATTTTCCCTTTGAAACATGTGTATGAGTTATTCAGATCAGCGTGAAGTCAGTTACTTATTCAATATTGAATAAGTAACAAACTTCACGCTGATGTAATTCAGACTACATGGGATTGTCCTTAAAAAGCGCAAGATTTGTTTCGAACAATTTTAGATATACTGTACCTGTTCCGCATGGAAGATTTTTGTATCTTGGGCAGAAATGCTGTTTATTTATTGGCCAAGAACAGTCACACGATGACTCTTTGGGTATATGCCAAGATTCAGGAGGCGATTTGATATACGTTACTTGTCTTATATCGTCATTTGCATAGCCAGGAAGTAGTTCTACGTGTACACTTCAGTTCAGAATACAGCGTAAATATGCCTTTCGCTGAAATGGTAATCAAACTGATACTCTCATAAGCATATTTACCCGACCATTAAGCGAACAGCAGTACATAAATGGCTCTGTATATTTACTGAGTCAGAGCATGTGCATGTTTAAATCAATCTACATGATTAAAATACGTATATAGGACGTTTTATTCGTTCCATCGCTTGAAGGAAGAGCACGTCTGGAAGGGTCATAAATGTGATGTATTTGTTATGTAGTTGGTCAGAGGCACCGTAGGATTGTAAAGGTGTTCAAAACCATAGCAGACATGGACTCCGGCTTCGCACCTATATCTCTTACCTAACTGATATTCTATAGTATGTCATAACATATCGCTAATAGTATTTTCCTAATGTTTGCAGTATTAAATTATTTACCTTCATTTTAACGGTGTATACGGTATATGCACGCAGCTGGCAACGAACCAATTCTATAAGCGTCGGTTACATTTATAAAAAAACACTCGTTTTTTCTCTTACAATATACATTAAACAACTAACAATTCTCTTGCAAAGACGGATGAAGCTTAACTCATTTGTTTTCTACATTTAATTGAAATAATAATTAGTGAACCAACTTTTCGAAATTTGATCATCCTTCATGATTTCAATGAATAATATTGAAACCATTCAATGTTACGTACTAAAATGTTCTACATATACTCCTCTAATACGTTTATAAAGGGCAAAAATATATTTATCTGCATGCTTTCAATTATCAGTCTTTCAACTGACAAGGGGTAAAGACAAAACAAGTCTCGGAAATAAGTTGATACAGCAACGAGTTAAGGTATTCGGATATAGGGATATAGCATATTGTCTAAACTTAAAGAATCATTTTATCATATCCCCTTTTCAACCACGTTGTGGTACACCAAACATGGTCAAGATGAAAATTGTATTTTACTAGAAAAGACAGGCGTCAGATAGCCTGTAGTGACTACATAACGTTATATATACACTCGTAAATATGTTTACCTGTTATCCACTTAAGTTGTAAGCACAAATACCAGGAACCTATCATATGAATAAGTTCTACCCATTTTACTTATAAATCCCTGTTTGCAATCTATAATCGGGTGTTTCTGATTGCCATTTTGAAATTGATAAGACAAAAATGATGATTTTGTCATTTTCAACATTACTGATATTGTTTCATTACTTTAAAACTTGTTTTCTATTGTAAGAGTAACCTATAAACAGTTTCGCCCATACGCAGATTCAAACTCTAAGCAAAACACCTTCATGATAGAAAAACAAAAGTTGAATTTAAATTGATGAAAGAAATACTCTAAAAATTAATATATGGTGGATCATATTTCCTTCTATTCCAACTTTTTTTTTATTAAAACATATATCAGTTAATCCTCTTTTGTAAAGACAAATGAAAACAATATAATTTGCTGTGTTTTTAATAACCTGTCTCTTCTTAGCGGAAGCGCTTATATACACACAACAAATACCATTGTAAAAACCTGACTTTGTTGTCAAGATTAGGTACAGCAATGATATGTAATGTATGCTGCTTCATCATGTATAAGTGTCTGCAGAAACCCATAAATGTTACTTATGTATATTACAATGCTTTGTCAAAGGAACAAGGAATCGTAAAACCATCAGTAGGCAAAGCCTGCAGTTTTTACGGCCTTTGGTTTTTACAGACATGTGAAAATGTTAAACCAGCAGACAGTCTCGAAAATGGGTGTTCTAAACGTGGACCACAAAACATGGTTGTCTTGATCGACCGCCATTATGAATTGGTTAAAGGAACTGACTTATTTATTTTGGAAAACTCTATTTCTTTGTGCGATTGTAGGATCGAACTAGACGTCGCCTTCAATACATCATACTTTTTCGGTACGTTTTTTATTTTTTATTTCTTTCCTGTCGCACATTTCGCTCAGCAGCTTAGCTACAGTTTTCTTGTTTTACCTCTTGCATTCTCAGTTCTCAACCTGAGGTGGGTTCGTTACGTTGTACCAATGCGTAATGTTATTATTGTGTTAGGATAAGACAAAACGGTCGTGCATACTTTTTTCCTTGTTTTATGGGAGAACACACGGGAATTGTTTTCTCAAGCATTTAAACTACAATAATGTCGAACTGTTCAGAAACGATAAAATAAACCATAAGGCAATACATAAAACATCATGCAGACAATATATACGATTACGTCAATGCTGAATATAACCAATCACGTGTTCTGCTGTGAATTGTCAAAGGTGGGTTAGACTATACATGTATGTGTGAGCACAGTTCAATATAGGTCTAATATGACAAGTTATGTATTCGTAAACTGCAGAAAAATATGCAGATAGAACGTGACTCAGTTGATTTATTATAAATCTGTGTCTCCATGGTAACATTCCCTCCGATACAGATACGTTATCTTGTCAGACTAGCTAAGCAAAGACAATAAAAAATGTTAGTGTCTTCCAACATCCCGAATCCTCTTGATATATGCGTCACGACCTGGAATACATATAAATAATATTTTGATATGCTAACTATTCTATTTATGTTCCAAATGTCTTTTTTTTGATAAAATCTACAAAACATGTGTTGAATATTTGTCAAAAAGGATTCAAATTTTATATAATAACTGAGTGACGTCATTGACGGGAACCCTAGTATCCTGCTTGGCACCTATTCTGCTACAAAGCGACAAAAAGAGTACATTTCCCCCAACTATGGTAAAAGAGATACAAGCTCTTAGACAGCTATATCAGATAAGTACTTTATCATCACATGATATGTAGGGTATGTAAGTGAAGACGGAACAAATTGATCAATAGAATATCACTTTATCAGCATTAATGTTTTTATTTTAGATCATGATGTATTGTCTTGTTGTCTGCTTAGTTTCTATTATAGCCTTTTGCACGGATTTTTAGTGCTGTTTTTATGGTATGCACACCGTGGTAAATTAATACAAACAGTTTTTTTACTGACCACACTTTTATGTCAGTTGTTATTGAAGCTGGAAACGATCATTTTACAATATCAATTACGAGTTCGTCAATGTTCTCCAGGGAAGTGACGTCGCGAAAAGCTTTTTTATCACTGTACAAAATATGAATCGGTTGCAAAAAAAAATGTCATTATTTCATTACTCCTAGGTCTAAATAAACAAAGAACATAAAGCTGGAATCAGTTTTAGTGTAGATGTTATCAGAATATTTTACTTCTGGCACGTAAAGCGGGTTTTTTTCGGAGGACATTTCATTGGGCTTCTAATATGGCAAGGGGTATAACTCGTCCTTACGAAAATGTTACCTTGAACAGCTTTGGTCATTCAGTGCCGAGGTGCTACGCTTAAATCTCACAACTTGGCGTCATCATAGTTTTTAGCTGACCTGCCCGAAGGGCAAGTGAGCTTATGCCATGGTGCGGCGTCCGTCGTCCGTCTGTCCGTCGTCCGTCTGTCCGGCGTCAACTTTTTACTTTAAGCAACTGCTTCTCAGTAACCAAAATGCCTAGAATGCCGATATTTGACCAGTAGCATGCTGGGATAAAGGGCTACCAATTTTGTTCAAATGAATGACCTTCATCCATTTTCAAGGTCACAGGGGTCAAATATGTTAAAATCTGTTAACGACTTCTTCTGAATAACCAAGAGGCATAGGGTGATGATATTTGGCCAGTAACATGTTGGGACGAAGGGTTACCAAGTTTCTTCANAACTCGTCCTTACGAAAATGTTACCTTGAACAGCTTTGGTCATTCAATGCCAAGGTGCTACGCTTAAATCTCACAACTTGGCGTCATCATAGTTTTTAGCTGACCTGCCCGAAGGGCAAGTGAGCTTATGCCATAGTGCGGCGTCCGTCGTCCGTCTGTCCGTCGTCCGGATGTCCGGCGTCAACTTTTTACTTTAAACAACTGCTTCTCAGTAACCAAAATGCCTAGAATGACGATATTTGACCAGTAGCATGCTGGGATGAAGGGCTACCAATTTTGTTCAAATGAATGACCTTCATCCATTAACGACTTCTTCTGAATAACCAAGAGGCATAGGGTGATGATATTTGGCCAGTAACATGTTGGGACGAAGGGCTACCAAGTTTCTTCAAATGAATCACCTTGAAATATATTCTAGGTGAAAGGGATCAAATATGTAAAAAACCTTTAAACAACTTCTACTTCAAAAATCAGAGGGGTAGAGTGATGATATTTGGCCAGTAACATACTTCGATGAAGGGCTACCAGGTTTGTTCAAATGAATTACCTTTTCTTATATGCAAGGTCACAGGGGTCAAATATTTTCAAAACCTTTAAAACAACTTCTGCTGAATAACCAAGAGGCATAGAGTGATGCTATTTGGCAAATGACATACTTCAATGAAGTTATACCGAGTTTGTTCAAATGAATGACCTTGACTTATATTCAAGGTCACAGGGTCAATTATGTTTAAAAAATTTAAACAACTTCTTCTGAATAACCAAGAGGCTTAGGGATATGATATTTGGCCAGGAACATGATAAGATCAAGGTCTACCAAGTTTGTATAAATGAATGACCTTGACTGATATTCAAGGTCACAGGGGCAAAAATTTGTTTCTTTAAACGACTTCTTTTGAAGAACCATGAGGCGCAGAATGTTGATATTTGGCAAGTATCATGCGTGGATGAAGGGCTATCAAGCTTTTTCATTTAAATGACCTTGACCGATACGCAAGGTCACGTCACATTTGGTTAAAAATGCATAAACCTTTAAATGACCTAATCTCAATAAACAAAAGGTCTATGGTGGTGATAATTAGCAAGTTACATGCTGAGATGAAGGGCTGAAAACGTAATGAACTTTGTTCGACTTTCAAGGTCACAGGCGTCAAATGTTTTAAATCTTTTAACAGGTTCTTTTGAATGATTTATAGTTATAAATACTGATATTTTGCCTGTGTTTGTTTAAGATCACGTCTAAGGTTACAAGTGTGAGAATAATACCAGGTAAGCGATGCCAGCCCCCCTCCGGTTTCTCGGTATGAGGACGTGATATACTTAGATTTGACCTAGATTCACATGGCGGTTTAGACTTTAGAAATTACTATGGGACCACATTGTGGGCCCCGTGTTTGTTTTCATATGAAGCTGAATGCACTGGTGACCTTATCAGGACGGTAAGAAAACAGCTAGTCCTCCATTTTACATTGGGATTTGAACATAGACGATTTGCTGTCTTCGAACAACAAAAAACCTTAATGACCACGTCGATCGTATATATTACTTTCTGAACTTAAAATAAACGACACAACATACTCTGGTTGACAAATTTGCAACAACAGGATTCCAAACATGCAGATTAATAAAGACTATAAACACATTTTATTGCCGCCATTTTGATCTCTCAGAGAAATTTGCTATTCATGTGTATGAAATAAAAGGTCCATCATTTTGATTATGCTAAATAGTAAGCCTTGTGAGTTTGCTGTCACTACCAGGGTTCTCGATGTGAGAAAGTGATAAACTTAGATTTGACCTAGATTAACATGGCGGGTGTCATCGATGAAGCAGAAGACATCGTCCATCTTAAACACTTGGTCTTATTCTCCTTGTGCTTTTTTTAAGGGTATCCATGTAAGTCTTCTATTTGTTCACATTTTGNACCAAGTTGGGGGAGTGTGTGCGTGTGTGTGTGTGGGGGGGGGATTACGTCTGTTAGGTTGTTACATTAATTGTTAATTGTATCTTTAAAAACCAGA
>NW_018404563.1:16150-16263 GCF_002113885.1 Mizuhopecten yessoensis
TACTATATTGTTAAAGAAAAAAGAAATTAAGTTCTCCCTTTAACCATGCCCACAGACAAGCATATATGTCATATGGCGTATATCAGAATGTGTTTTTGAGCCTTACACTTCAT
>NW_018404563.1:17109-17551 GCF_002113885.1 Mizuhopecten yessoensis
TTCCCGCCTAAAATAGATATTGCGGTTGGATGAAACACATGTGTTAGTTGTATGGTTTTCCAGCTAATCCAATGAGTTACAAATATTTTCTGTGGTGTGCCATTATTAACGTAACGTAAGTTCATTGATTACATATGCATCTTAATTGGGAAATCCTCTCGTTTTTTCGCTGACCAGGAGTTTACATTTCAAGGCTGTTTTTTTTAGCCAGGAAATACAATATTGTCGACCCTAGTGGGAAATAGCCTCATGCAGAATAGCACGCTTTTTGTCATGCCATAACAAGTGAACGGCGATATTCAATGACCATCTGTACTTAAGTTTATATGCATGTCAGACTACAGTCGGTGGAATTGTAACTGAAGGTAAAAGAATAGGTGAAAATTAATCTTCCTCAGCCTTGAGGGAGAGACGGAGAAATCTCTAACCCGAGGGGGTGATT
>NW_018404563.1:17815-17957 GCF_002113885.1 Mizuhopecten yessoensis
GTCTTGTTGTCTGCTTAGTTTCTATTATTGCCTTTTGCACGGATTTTTAGTGCTGTTTTTTATGGTATGCACACCGTGTTAAATTAATACAAACAGTTTTTTTTACTGACCACACTTTTATGTCAGTTGTTATTGAAGCTGG
>NW_018404563.1:18660-18747 GCF_002113885.1 Mizuhopecten yessoensis
CAAAAAACATTACAAGCTTTATATTATAATAAGCATCTTTGTTGCTATTTCTACTTTTCATACTGTATAATCAGGGGAGGTAACCAA
>NW_018404563.1:18781-19418 GCF_002113885.1 Mizuhopecten yessoensis
AATTTTTACCGTTACGAGATTCTAGTACATCAAAGAATCGAACTAGTCTGCTTGTCTCATCAAAAAGGTGGCGCACCCCGAACCTTTAATTTTGCTATGGCATATTCCAGGGGTGCAGAGAGCGAAAGTGAACGTAACCCCTGGATATCGAGGATAGTTTTGTCCACGGTGGCCTAAAACATGATTGCCGTGGCCGCCGGGAACATAATGTAAACATAGCAATAAGAAAACGTGTAACCCACATGTTCTGCGTGGTACACCATATGTCTTTAATATGCAGAGAAAGAAGAACAAACATGTGTTTGTCTAATCTGAACGGGTATAGTTCTGTTAAATTTCAATGTATACTTTTGATAACGTCTTTTTGGTGCGGTATGCTATGAACTCTTTTTCGTTGAATTTGAATATGAAAAAATTGAATGCATTTCTGCCTCCTTGTCCGCACCTGCAATTAGGAACGCAGTTGGCAATGAACATAATCTATGAAGGGCGTCAGCGATCCATAAACATACTACCGTATACGCAGTCTAAATGAAGATTATTTCATATATTTACCTCCGACGAATGGTTAAAATGCTTTACAATGGGGATCCAAAATTGTACAAATGGTGGGGCTGACCCCCAAGGGGGCTAACAA
>NW_018404563.1:22213-22973 GCF_002113885.1 Mizuhopecten yessoensis
ATGAAAGGACCGTGAGATGCCGAGGAATACACATGCTTCCCATCCCACTGCGGGAAAACGAAGTTATATATAAATAAACTTTATTTATTTTACAACAATTATGAAACAATTTATTACAACTAATGTTAATTACTCTTCTTGACCCGGATGTTAGCGCGCGGGGAGGGGTCTTCGTGTGGAAGAAACCGGAGTACTTTGTTACGGCCTAATTACGTACTGTCACGTTTTGTTGCGTTCAAAGCCTGTCCATGTTTACCGTTACGCGACCGCGAGATTCTATTGATGTACATCAAAGGATCCGACTAGTCTGCTTGTCTCATCAACAAGGTGGCGCACACCGAACCTTTAATTTTGCTATGGCATATTCCAGGGGTGCAGAGAGCGAAAGTGAACGTAACCCCTGGATATCGAGGATAGTTTTGTCCACGGTGGCCTAAAACATGCTTGCCGTGGCCGCCGGGAACATAATGTAAACATAGCAATAAGAAAACGTGTTATTCCACATGTTCTGCACGGTACATCCTATGTCTTAAATATGCAGAGAAAGAAGAACAAACATGTGTTTGTNGAGCCGTATATTGTACACAGTACATTTATATGCTCAGCTGTATATTGTTTATGTTACAATGTATATGCTCAGCTATATATTGTATACGTTACAATGTATATGCTCAGCTGTATGTTGTTTACGTTACAATGTATATGCTCAGCTGTATATTGTATACATTACAATGTATATGCTCAGCTGTATATTGTATAC
>NW_018404563.1:23069-23240 GCF_002113885.1 Mizuhopecten yessoensis
TTACAATGTATATGCTCAGCTGTATATTGTATACGTTACAATGTATATGCTCAGCTGTATATTGTATACATGACAATGTACATGCTCAGCTGTATATTGTATACATTACATTGTATATGATCAGCCGTATATTGTACACATTACATTTATATGTTCAGCTGTATATTGTAT
>NW_018404563.1:26655-27163 GCF_002113885.1 Mizuhopecten yessoensis
CGTACACATTACATTTATATGTTCAGCTGTAAATTGTATACATTACAATGTATATGCTCAGCTGTATATTTTATACGTTACAATGTATATGCACAGCTGTACATTGTATACATGACAATGTATATGCTCAGCTGTATATTGTATACGTTACAATGTATATGCACAGCTGTACATTGTATACATGACAATGTATATGCTCAGCTATATATTGTATATGTTACAATGTATATGCTCAGCTGTATATTGTATATGTTACAATGAAAATGCTCAGCTGTATGTTGTTTACGTTACATTGTATATGCTCAGCTGTATGTTGTTTACGTTACAATGTATATGCTCAGCTGTATATTGTATACATTACAATGTATATGCTCAGCTGTATATTGTATACGTTACAATGTATATGCTCAGCCGTATATTGTACACAGTACATTTATATGCTCAGCTGTATATTGTATACGTCACAATGTATATGCTCAGCTGTATATTGTTTACGTTACAATGTATA
>NW_018404563.1:27361-28027 GCF_002113885.1 Mizuhopecten yessoensis
CAAGTTGCTGCTCTACGACATGAACTCAAGACTCTAAATTGCAAATGAACGTGACTTGATATGATTTAAACTAAATAGTCCGATCATTTTTTGAATCGGAAACTTTAATTATCATTTGTATTGTTTGATGTTATTTTGAAATCTCTATCCAGAGGAAATAAAGAATCTGTCTGTCTAATCACCCTTACCTCCGCAAGGTGTTGATGTACACGAGCTCAATATATCACGCTATGAAATTGTTGACGTTTTGATATTCCTTCCATATAGTATGCGAATTTTCTTAATGTTTCGTATAGTTGAAATAATGACGTTAGCTTTTTTAAGGTTAACTATGAAATTTAATAAGATAACTTTTGACATGACGACGGAATATTCTGAAATATCTGTTCCGTGTTATAAACCTGATTTACAAGACATGAACATTATAGTTTCTACTTACAATCCTGGTATATATATGAGATTTAAATGATAGGTGTCACGCATTGTAGGTACGAATTACCTGTGGTTAGTGTCTACCAGGTAGGCAATTATACTAATCCTGCTACGTTATGTGACGAACAGTGGTAAATAAGCTATTCTAAGATAGTTTGTACACGCAACTTCTTTAGAGGCTTAAGATATTAAAAACTCCACACGTCAGTCTCATCTTAGCTTTTATAAATGACA
>NW_018404563.1:28035-28430 GCF_002113885.1 Mizuhopecten yessoensis
CAAACAGTTCAGTGAAGTAATAACTTACTATTCATAATGTAAACAGAATAAGAGAAAATAAAAGATTTTCATTTATGAGCAAATATGACTTCCTTCATTTGTAAAAATTGTCGTCTTTTCCCACTTATTTTTCAGATTTTAAGGTAATACAAATATTATAATGTCATTCAGTGATTCCCGCCCTGCTTACCCTTACTTTTTATGTCTACCTTAAATTTGTTCAAAAAGTTTTCAAATAAGCACTGTTGAAGTCAATGTCACTCTCCTATACAAGCTATATAAATATTGAATAATTTGTTTTATCACTTTACCCTACCATTCTACATTTTATTTCAAAAATGTTACAGGAAACACATTTTTTGTAGTACTCACCATAAGTACACTCTTCTTTCACT
>NW_018404563.1:29177-30628 GCF_002113885.1 Mizuhopecten yessoensis
GCGTAACGTAAGTTCATTGATTACAACATATGCATCCTAATTGGGAAATCCTCTCGTTTTTTCGCTGACCAGGAGTTTACATTTTAAGTCTTTTCAAGGCCGTTTTTTTAGCCAGGAAATACAATATTGTCGACCCTAGTGGGAAAAAGCCTCATGCAGAATAGCACGCTTTTTGTCATGCCATAACAAGTGAACGGCGATATTCAGTGACCATCTGTACTTAAGTTTATATGCATGTCAGACTACAGTCGGTGGAATTGTAACTGAAAGTAAAAGAATAGGTGAAAATTAATCTTCTTCTGCCTTGAGGGAGAGACGGAGAAATCTCTAACCTGAGGGGGTGATTTTTTTATTGTCCCATCAGAGGTTCTGTCAGAGTTAGAAAACCAAATAATCACTCGAGGATTGGGCATTTCTGTGTAACCCCCTTCAGGGTAGGGGATGAATATTTTTTTGAAAATATCAAAAAGATCAGAGAGAACAAATATACCCAATTGAAATTATTTTTAAGAAAAAAGTAATCCCATCTACCTGGAATGTACAGTTAATATACTGTTAACAAAATAAATTTCCTTACGTCTACATCTTCCGAAATGCGGCATCGGAATTTGCTTTTTTTGGTGACGGCAAATCATTGTTAAACCATTGTAATGTCACGGGCGGGCAGTGAGATGTAAAATGAACATACTTGAATCCCTTTCTTGCCCAGAATAACTTGATCATACATGCTAAAAAAATAGCAAAATCTCTGTCTATTGTGGAGAAAAAAAGTCACAACGGAAAAAAGTGTTTAAACAACTTTCTAGTTTTAATGCTTGGTTTACATTATATTCCCGGTGGCCATGGCACCCGTATGCCCGAAACGTAGTGCGCCGTTAGCCCGAGTTTCCTCTGGCCCTGACACCAGACTTAGTCATTTTGCCTGATGGATATCTGGTGTACAAGAAACTCGGGCTACTTTGGAGCACGTTTATGCCCACTTTATAAAAAGAAGGCATCCCAAGCAATAGCAAGCATTGTATCCTGAGACTCGAATGCAGCTCTCCTGCCGGGCCCGGCTTAAATATACTCATTTCCAGACCGCGCGCGCCGTGTCAGACATAGTAGAACGCATCACGCCCTAGCGCGACGGGCCCGTAAACCGTTACACACCGGGACGCGTCGTGATTGAACGCGACGAAACGGCTACCATACACCCAGCTTGCCTTGGGAACCTTGACAAAACGTGACAGAGCGGGATAAAACGCGCAGATACCGTGAAGCAACCGTGACAAAACGCGCACTAAACGCGACAGAACGTGACAAAACTTGAAAGGACCGTGAGATGCCGAGGAATACACATGCTTCCCGTCCCACTACTGACCGCCTCGAAGTTATATATATATAAGCTTTATTTATTTTACAACAATTATGAAACAATTTATTACAACTAATATTAATTACTCTTGTTG
>NW_018404563.1:31278-52034 GCF_002113885.1 Mizuhopecten yessoensis
TTGGTTATTAATAGATCAGAAGCTAAAAAATCACCGTTTTAAACATCTCTGTGGGAATAGAAAATATGTTTCACATCGTAACTTATTTGTGTGAACTTTGCAAACGTATTCGTTATGGTTTGAAATGTTTCTTCATTAAAACGGGTTTAAAAATTTAAGTTTTCGACATTTTTGACGAATCAGGTTAAGCAATAAAAATATTTGTGGTCTGAAAGTCGCGGGCTTCAAAATTTGCCACATTCTGATTGGTTGAAAAGACCGGAACAGATCAACTTCGCCGGTAGTCTCGACTACTTCGCCGGGAAATAGGAACACGGGAGGGTAAAGGCCAACTCAAATGATCGACAAGAGTAGCCATGGAGCGAATTTTACCAGTTTTGACCTTTCACAGACAGGTATTATGTTTGACTCAAAGGTCTACTGATTTCAATGTGTTTGTCACTCTATCAGCTCCACGAAAGCTAGGCCTGTGCAAGTCTAGTCGGTTTCAGTGCAAAGGAGATGTTTATCAACGACAATGCTAATGTGCCGCCTGGGGTTTGTACTAATTCCTGTAGGAACTCTATCTAAATCAGAGATTTACAACGATAGATATCATCAAATTTGAAATGTGGTCAATCTTTATTTTTTATAAACTAATGAAATTTAAAATGTGGTTTTTTTTTTTATAAAATTAAAAATTAAAATTTTATTTTATTTTTGGCTGAAAAAAATCCAAAGTGTTATAAACTCTATTTTTCAAGAACAAAAAAAGGTCACCTATAAATTAATTATTGTTTCGTTTAGACAGTACGCTCAAACCTGATGACGTATTACATTGGCGTGTTCGGACAAGTCCACATGCCCGAAGCATTAAGTGACAACACATCGGAACCTGTTTTAACGCGCGCACAAAGGAGCTGTCTGGTTCGTAGACAGAAGGATAAAAGACTAATTAATTATAAGACATTATTGAGATGTGAATGTTTGTTCGACCAGAGCAAATTGAGTTTTACCAGACATCGGGACACTTCACACATACATTCACTTTTTAACATACAAACCAATGATCTTGTGAAATAATTCCTCGAATAAATAAATCCTCGAAATAGCTGTGAATGTTTGTTCGGCCAGAGCATATTGAGGTTTACCAGTCAACGTGACACTTCACACATACATATTCCCCGGGGAAAAAAAAAAGTTCCTCCAAATAACATCACACTGATGATTACAAATCTCCTTAATTATGCAGAAGAAAAGATGATAATATAATACTACTTTTCATAAAACATAAGAAAGGAGGGTTTTTTGTTTGTTTGTTTGTTTGTTTGTTGTTTTTTCGAGCTCCAAGACGGGGTTGAACCCGGTCTCCCGCGTAACAGGTGGTGATACTTACCACTATATTACCGAGCACTCTATATCTAAAGCGTAAACTAATTTATGTAGTTTTCCTTAAAGCTTTGTAGTTTTCTTCAAGTCCGCAAAGGGAAGCGATATTAAAAACAAGAAACAACTTCATTAGGCTCCATTTCACAAGAAGTTATCATAGAGAATGGAACTTTCACGGGTCTACAGTCGGATCTATTTTCTCAGAGAACTTGGAAATACTAGAGTGCGTTATAGAAAAGCCATGATACGAAGCATGAACGTTGAACAGATGGCAGCACTCGGGAAAATCGTACATCACATGTTAAATGGTTCTCTCACCATCTTACAACGAGATTATGAAATATTTAGAAGACATGTGACTATGCTGAGACAAATAATTTCTCCAATAATAGCTTTAGCTCGAAAACGAAATAGTTGTTTGAGACATCATGCTCTACTGCCTAGAATATTAAGAGAGTATTATCTCAATCAAACGATAATAAATGAAGTTCGAAGCGCCGATGAATAGCTATGTATAGTCCTTATATATATATATTTATATGAAACATATGTTAATGACCCTTCCCAGAATGAATTAGTTTAAGGAAAATAAATCGCAAGCCTGAATAAGCCTTAACGGTAACCAAATTTAGCTTTGATCAATTATTTCTAATAGAGTCTATTTGATGACGAAATTTGACATGTTTAAACAGGACGAATGTGCTATTTAAATAGTAACCGGGGTGGTAGATAAGTGACAAGAGACCACTTCAAACATGTATCGACAGGTATGAACATGTATAGGGCTTTTATTAGTACTTAATTGAAAGGGTGTGTACATGAAAATGTCCTGTAATCAATGTAATCAATTCGATGTTATGTTAGAACTATGCTACGCCCGTGAGATTTATAGAAATATTACTGAAAAGAAACGAGATGTTTTATATCATTTGAGAAATGTAAATGACTGCCAAGTCGTAAACGTGCTTAAGCGAGAAATTGATTTAACATCTATTAAGATCAGTGAACAATACTTACAAAATATTCAAAGTGAAGAATGGCGAGAAATACATTTTAAAACGGAACGATGGATACAACGAATATATTTAATGATACAAAGAATGAAGAAATTGGAGCGACTATTCAACGACAATTAAAACCAAATTTAACTTTACATTTGCAAAAACTTGAGCAGTTACAAAATGATATCACGGTTTTATTGGATATTAGAAAAACTTTTCGTGATATGAACACAAAGTTAAAGCGATTAAAAATCGTTAGGTAAAGTGAACTGTAGCTTAGTATCATTCATTCTGGTCCTTCTGTTACAAGTAAGCTAGAAGGAGGGACGATTTTATGCAGAACTCTCATTTCCTATTCTTCAAGTCCATACTTGAATGTTTAGTTATACCAGTTCATTCATGTTTATGTCATACAAAGGAACCTACACAGTACATGTCCATTCCTGTTCGTTTTTCGTCTATATAAACTGTCTCTGATATGTTGTCGACACATAACCATGGCGAATCCCAGAGAAACTGTATATCAGAAGAGGGGAGAGAAAGGAGAATTCAGAAAATATCCGAATACAAATAAACCTCTACTGGAGATGAACTTGGAAACTCTCGATACGTCCGTGTGGCGCCATGGAATGATAATTTACGTGTGGATATACGCGAATGGAAAATGGACAAACCCAGCAAGATTGGGGTGAGTTTGACTCTATCAAGATGGTTGAACTTTTGTGAGAATATTGAGGAAATAGAAAGAGCATTGCAAGAAGGGAATGTTGAAGTAAAATGCCATCTCGGCGGTAATGTTTTTGCTACCGTTTCCAATGGCTACAAATGCGTCAACATTCGTCAATTTTTCAAACCGGAATCACAAGAATTGACGGCTACACGGAAAGGAATCGCACTATGTGTAAGTGAATGGAACATTCTAAAGGAACATGTTTCCAACATCAACTTTGCCATACCTAATATAAATACGATCATCCCGTGTCACATGCAACCAGATCACAGCAATGTACAAGGAGCCCTGAGATGTCCCGAGTGTAATCCAAACAATCATACAGACTTTTGATGAGTGCATATATGGAATGCTACTTTGTGATAACAATATATCTAAATGTATTATGATGATTGTATTTGTCCTTTAACAATGCTGTTACTTCATAGATTCAAATAATAAAAAACAATAATAATCATATATATTCTCATAGTTGTATTTTATTACCTCCGTCAATGGAACAATGTAGGTCGGAGGACTATCCATACATTGTCCGTACATGATTTCATTTACTGAAATGTGTTATGGTTCTATCTATACGATCTAAGAAAGATTCAAGTAAATGCCATTGTTTCAAAGATAAATGAATACCTTGAATTGTGGCATGATTGCCTATGAATCGTCTAAAGTCAATTCGAACATCACCGCCAATGCGACACACAGTTGCCAATATATTGTCACTCAAATCGAAAACTTCGATTAGTTCACACAGAGTCTGGGTAAGGTTCATTAGACGAGTATCTTCAGCCTTGATATACTCCGTTGTATTTAATCCTGTCCCCAATGTCTGATTCGTCGTGGTTATTATTAAAGGGGGCATGATAATACCAAGCATCACGACAACACCAACAAACTTCAAGATTTTAAAGCGAACATCCTTCCGCTCGCTGAGTGAATAGCTTCGGTTATCTACGTCATCTTTAACGCTGAATGAATAACTTTGGTTATCTGCGACATCTTCGGGAGCCATCATACAACCGTTCACTTTGAATAGTTTCCAAAGAATAACACGAAGAATGTTTCACAGCTATATAAGTGTTCATAAGTCGCAAGATCTATTGTAAAGTTCTAAAATGATTATATACAAACCTTTTTACGATCGATTCATTAGAGGGAGCCCCCATGAAATACTCATATACATCAGTTAATGTACTATTTCTACAAATCCAATAAGCAAAAAATAAACAGTAAAGACCGCAAGTATTGGAGCCTAAAGCTTGTATACGCACATTACTACAACTATACACACTACTATTTTTAAACAGTATAGACTGAAAGTATTGGTGATATTCTTCTGGATATTTCCCTAAAGAATCAAAGAAATACGCATTATCATAGGTAAAATAAAAAAGCAGCCAATGTGTACCATGGGAGTGAGATTCATCGCTATTTACAATATACAACCCGGGTTTAACTATACGTTGTTTTGAGAATATATCAGCGGGCATTACACCCCCTAAGTACTGTCGTATTATGACGTCTTCTGTTAAAGCAGTGTAGAGTTCTGGTATATCACCCTGAAACACATCGTCAACATTTAAACTGTACTGCCCTGCCGGTATACCGAAGCATTTAATATCGGAACGTTTGAAAGGGTAAATTGCTGGGTTTTTCACAATAGCTTCGCTATGACCTAACATAACTCCCGGGTTAATTTTTACAAAACACACTTTTAAAACAACGTCATCAATATGCACTCGATAATGTCTACTTTCATCTGATGACATTAAACAAAAATTCTCTCTGCTGGGCCAAAACTTAAAAATTAATTTGAAGACCATTCATCATGAATCTTTCCTGTTGACAAATATCCATGTAAATGGGACTCTCTAAATCTACAAATTTCCCCTCGGATGTGAATGAACTCCTAACATATAGAGCACTGTTTAGTCCATCTGGATTCGATGCATCCATGCAACTACCTGTATCCTGAGAAAACAACTGTGTGCCTAGAGTTAAATCACTCACACCCTTTTCCCGATACAATAATGAGTCTAAATAAGCCTTATATGGATAGTTTGTAGAGATAGTAGGAGTAACGGTTTGCTGTTGAATATTAACATCAACCTGACTCCACAAGCTCTGTAAAGTTAAATTGACAAAACCAACTTTATCCATATTACCCATTGGTGAGCCGTCTTCATTTACAATTTTTACCCGAGCATACAACCGGGTTCGTTTTAAATCTACATATGATGTAGAAGTTCCCGGAATATTAAATTCCACTGCACTGCGATTGGAGATGTTACCTATAGGTCTCACATCAATCCATTCAGTTTGTTCTACACCAGTTTCGGTTGGAAAATTATGAAAGATATCCAAGCGTCGACTAACGGCCGGAAGGGAATCAGCAGAGTAAAATGCCATTTTAACCCTATGATGGTTAGACTAGATATGAAAACAAAATATATATCTTACATATATATATATATATATATATATATATAGAAAAAATAAAATNTAATCTCCTGGATAGTCGATTGATTCCGTCGGTTTCAAACATGTTCAGACTTGTTTTGTAATTAACAATAGTCAAGCTCAGTCCCAGACTACTAAGTAAACATGGCGTAGACACTATACGACAAAGGTAAACAATTATTGTACGACTATAACGGAGCAGACTATGGAAACTACTTATGTAAATAAGGGAATGTTTTTTTCTAAGAAGTCTTACTTTTTAGGGGTTTATTGCTTTTTCTTTTCTTTGTTACCTTCGCGATCTTTTTAGCAGTATTTTTGGGTTTCACTGCATTGGACTGACGCTTAATTTTTAGTTTTTTGTTGCGCTTCTATTTTTTTAACCTTTTTGCGTGTATTATTAGCATTCTTTACTCTATCCCTGTGAAATGTTAGCACTGGCTCACCCTCCTTTTTACGCCGTTTTATTTCCGATTTCGCTCTCTCTACAGCCTGCTCAGTTGGTGTTATCATTTGGATTTTATTGGAGATTCCACCTTGACCGATAATGGATGATATTTGGTTTGGATTTAAATGACGACTAGAGGAAGATAAAAAATGATTTTTCCATGCTTCTAGATCGGGGACAAATGGTATCCAGGACATGGTCGGAGATGAAGTGTACACAACAGCGGCTGATTAATGAATGATAACTTTTGCCTAGCTTCGTAGTTAATATAGATTCGAATCCTCTGTACATGTGACTGAGACACTGGTATGTAGTACGGAATAGTGACGTTACTAATACTACTTCCTGTCATGTGAACTCGTCTGAGGATTGGCTGTGTATCAATACCAACAATGCTAAATTCGCATAAATCACATAATAAATCAAACGATACAAACTCGTTAGTAGAAAATGCATGACAATTGAAATCTATTAGAGCACACTCCCATTTCCCTGTTAAGTTTAAAGGTTTTGGTAATTCGATAGTAAAATCTAAAGGAGAATTATTGGGATGATAATTTAAACCATTATTGGAGGAGAAAAAAATGTAATGCTGCTCAGACGACATCTTTCTGCCAATTGATAGGAGTTAATAACTACTTCAACTTTTTAACTTCACTCTCGAGAATCCATGTATTAAAAGACTTTGGCCATCCCATCCATTTTACGAGTACCTCCTTACGTCTATGACGAACTCTATGTTTTAAAACTTTTTCGATTTTATATGTTGTTTCGTCATCAACTCGAGTTCTGTGGAGTTCATTTTGATAAAACGTACCAGTTATCATTTCATTGTTGAAATCTTTGATTGTGTAAACAGGTAGCCGCTCCCTCATTCGTCTGGAAACGATCATAAATATTTCTGTCGTCCATCTCTCATCGTATTCTCGTGAAAATATATTTCTGAGATGACTAATTCTAACTGTATCATCAATTTTGAATTTATATGGAACGTGATTTCGTTTACCGTGGCTTACTGAACTTTTCAGTTTTGTATTAATACCATAATGAAGTTTCCACAAACGCGCGTTGTCTGTTTTCGAAATGGCATCGGGTGCCTTTTTAATACTCCTATGGTATGTATGATTGTAACGCTCGGTTACGGATTTCAAATCATCTACCCAACGATGTGATTGACGAAAGGTCATAATTCGTTTCAATTTCATTTTAATCGTCTTAATTGATCTTTCGGCCATTGCACATTTCACGGAATTCTGTGATTGGAAAAAATCTATGTGATTTTGCTTGAATAAACGTTTTACATGGACATTAATAAATTCACTCCCTTTATCAGTGCGTACTTTTTCAGGTGATCTACCTTGTTTTAATAAATTTCTGAGAACCTTTAACATTTCAAGACTAGTCTTAGTTTTCAATTTTACTGTCCAGACAAATTTGGAAAATGTATCGATTATCAATAAGAAATAAGGAAAACCATCGTTCCATTTGCTCAGAGAATACATATTAGCTACATCCATTTCCCATTGATAATCCGTATAAGGCGTTATAATTTTTCTTCTGCTATACTTTCTCCGAATTTGCTGGTGAACTAAGAACGACTCTTGTTTTTCCATCCATTTTAAAAATTTTGCTCTACCCACTACAAATTTACCTTCTTTTCGTACTATTCGATATAACTTATCTAAACCAGCGAATGAAGCTGGATGTTTTGAATCAAAGTATATACTATTCAGGTAACGTTCATACGGAAGAACCATATTTATATTTCAACCCAGCGTTTTCGTAACTTTGTTGTTTTCTCCGCAGGTATACCAATAGGTGGTCGCCTCTGTATAATGTCAGAGAATGAATTTACAGAGGCCCCGTTTCCTTCTTGTAGAAATAATCTGCGAGAGGGATTAGATATTAAACTCAGAGGTACATTTGTTTTTGAAAGTGCTGAATAACACTCGGCCGTACCACTTGGCTTGAATGTTTTATATTCTTTCACGGCGTCTTTCAAAATATCGATAATATTTGTTCTCGGAACAACGGCGTCGTCAAGAACAATCTCACCTTTTTCGTTCCATCTTATAGAGCTAGTCTCCCGTATATGATGTATTAATGACCTCACTTTACCTTTATAGGATTTCGGGACAGAAGTAAGAATGAGCTCATCGGATAAACCCGTTGGTTGTACAATCAATTCCGCATTTTTCTTCTTCATTTGATATTGATCAAAGGGCACTAAAACCATTTTACGAACTGCGTTCATTCTATTTGCTTCAAAATATCGATCCGTAATTTAATTAATAAATTATACAAAAATTTGTAATTAACTTTTATTATTCTGATTTTCTTATTATATGAAAATGAGCTATTTCCTAATGTTCGCAAAATATTTTTGTGTTTATTGATTAAAACTTTAACGTACTTAGAAGCAGGTATGTTACCAAGTAATAAATTATGAATGATCTCCGTAATCGCTGTAACTTGCGAAGAATTTACACTGTGGTAGCAGAGTACAGTAGCGTACGGTGGCCATGGGTGATATTTTTATACAATGAATAACCCCTGTAATATAACATGTATCAAAATTTAAAAAAAAAATCAGCACTAAAATTGGCATATACATGATGAAGTGGACTATGTGGGCTTCATAATTTAAAAAAAAGAAAAGTCGAATTTGGTTTGAGACTACAATTTTGGGCATTTACGAATCTGTGTCTACACAACAAAAGCTAGCTTTTCAGGTAGTCTATTTTTGTACTCAGCACATGTGTAAATATTGTGAAAAATCCACCGGAATGACCTATGCTAAAACGTGAGTATTTCTGTTACCGAGTAGGCGATATTTAATTTCAGACAGGTTTTAAGAAAAACAATTCTACTTGCGGGGGTCAAATTCTGGGTTAAAAATCATGATTTTTTGCATATTTTGGTGTTTTTTGATGTGGTAACCATGGTTTTCAGAAGTCCCAAATCTGGGGAAATCACTTTTTGAAAAAAAAAATGTTCTTCTAAAAAACACCTATTAAAAATGTAGTTTATAAATATATATATATATGTAGGTGTGTTGTGCAGGATGAATCCGCTATCCATGTTTATCCGAGACATGCCCTTTATTTTTAGGGTCAAACCATTTCTACTGTACTCTGCCACCTGTAGATTAGACCGATACCCTGAAGTTTCGTCGTTGATTGATCTAATAACAGTTTAAAGAAGTGATTTGCTTTACCTACATTCCGACTCATGTTCACACACCAAGCGATTTATTCCTACTGAGGATATTTGCTATCGCGAGTATGTTATAAAGGAATGTAAACAATGGTATCGTCACCTGGGAAAATCTTACTACGAAACCTATACTTTTGGTCAGTATGCGGAGACAAGTCAATTACAAAATAGCCATAGGGTTCACTCATACAATCGGTATACGCTTCAATGATTGCCCGAGACTTTCCCGGGGCGATTTGTTTACCTAAGCAGGCGACCTGTGATACGTCCCGTTGATTACGTAGCAACACGTTATAATGCGTGTTCAAACTAATCGTTCTGGCAGACTTACCTTGACAAAACATATTCTGATTTATATAAATAACCGTAAGATTACGATGATGAGAGCCCTGAGTGAATAACAATTGCATTTCTTTGTTAATGCTAACCTGCTCCATAAGATCGTCTAATATGATCATGTTATGAGAATGATCATCCGTTAACTTATTGAAATCACTCTCTGACGGTAGTCCAAGAGAAAATCGTAAACACGAAATGACTTTCTCCATTTCTTCAAAAAGGGGCTGATATACCCCATAACAATATAATATACGTTTTGGAGGATGGGCACCAAACATATCATTGATGTTTCGAAGCAGTTTAAACACGAAGAAAGTCTTACCAGAACCAGTAGTACCACTTATTGATATGGTTGAACATGGATTAAACGGATACATGATGCCTACCCTCACTTGTCCATTCAGGTAATGGCTTCTTCTACAGTTTGCACTGTATTTTATCATTGATGTAAAGAGGTCTCCTTGATCATATAACAGCGAAGTGATTATATAAAACACTTCTCGTGAGTTATAAAAAAGGAGGATGGGTGTTTCGTCTCCATAGCACTGCAAAGGCTGAAAATATATTTACAAACTATAAACATTATATTCAAATGTTCAAATAAAAAGCACTTGTAGAATTAAATAAAAGTTTCTTAATAGCACTTAATCATCATCCTCCATGCACTCCACCATGTATTGTGCAATCAGTCTGTCATCATCGTCAAGTTTTGTGGAAACAGTTCGTTCATTTGCTGGCCTTGATTTATCGATGGGTTTAAGTATCAAACCCAGGGGACAAGTATGGATTCCGTCATCTAGCACACGGCGCTTACAATAAATATAGTTTTAAAACCACGGCGCTCCTGGTTGTAGGAAAACATAGTGTTATTTCTAGCGCGAAAACCACAATTTACAGCTGTTTTCGATACCTGAGTTTTTAGAACAGATTTGTATATCTGCAGAGGGTCGCGAATATTAGATTTTGAAATCCCTTTGCAGCTATACTTTTGTTGCTTAACAATCCTCTTTTTCGATTGTAATCGTTTTGGTGGTAACTTCTTTGATTTCCGCAGCACACTATACGCTGCAATGACACAAGCAGGTGTTTGAGTAGTTACGGTTTGATTAACAATGTATGTTTTAGAACACAGGCCTACAATTTCATCACCTTCATATTCCAGTTTAAATAATCCTGGGGTACGTTTGTCATGTTTCGCGTGTGCTACACAGCAGGTACGGGGAAGCCACAAATCGCCATCTTTTGTAATATCATCTTTGCAGTTAAGAATTGTGCCTTCATTTCTGGTTTCACTATTGACATTAAATTTGATCCCGACAAAGACATGTACGCACTATCTGTGTCCATCTCACAATATTCAAAGTCAACACGTTGCACATATTTGTCAATAAAATCAATAATAGAATTGAAACATTCGCAAATTTGCATATTGTAAAATGAAAAATCCCAGTTGGATTGGTAAATCAAAACGTATTTTACTTTTAGCCATCTCCACTTCATAGTATTGATCGACTTCATCTAAACAGGTTAATTTTCTGAATTTGTTGTTATTGACATGAAGACTTGCATCTCGCTGACCTTGAACATATGAAATTTTTCGGTGCTTTGTCTTATCCATTATGAACCACCATAGCTCGAATTCCCTATCAATTTAAACGTGTCTGCAATTATAGCATTGCGAGGATCCCTGTCTCCCATACGCCTCGCATTACTTACATCCGCGACAAATTCGGAAAACCGGAACTATATTCCACTGTTTGATGAATATTTGTAACACGCATTCCATGGTCTAAATACCACTTTAGTAGCGGCGAGGACAGCAACATTTTCTCCGCTTTGAGACCACCAACCAGCAGTGTTCGTGGTTTTTCAGATAATCCATTATTTCTGACATGTTCCTGCATGTGAGATCCGATCACTTCGAATGGAACCTCAGTCGTACAGAATAACGGACACATTTCACTGTAGTACTCACGCGGAGAAAATGATTTATTATTGAATTCTTCCGACCACTCATCTGGAACCTCAATGTCAACCTCGACCATTCCAAAATATTCCTCGGAACGTATAGACTCTAAAATTTCTTCCTCGCTTTTTTAAACGCTTGTAAACTTTCGCTCCGTCGCCTCATATCACAAAAATCACACTCCCACATTTCGATTACTTTGTAACCACGCTCACGGAGATATGCTGTTGTCTCCTCCGTTTTTTTAAGTTTCGTTGCCCGTTGAGAATGCCACTTTTCACTCTTTATATTTTTTGTTAATGGGCAGTTGTTATGTCCGTGGAAAAAGCAGCCATGAAATTGAAAGATGGTGTTTTTCTCCGCGCAATAGCCGTCCACTGGATACGGTCCAACCCTTTTTTCATATTTATTATTCAACTTGTGTATGATCCTGATATTGTGCTCCTCGCTCAACCAATCTAACCAATGAAATGCAATCATATATTTTTCTCTTATGATAGGACGGAAGTTCGTTTCCTTCTGGCGACGAATGTACGGTCCGACCGGCATTGTTTGTCCTATTGTCCATAGATAGAGTGCGTTGGCATCATACCCTACAATTTTTTCACAAGGCTTCATAATATTTCCTCTAATAAAACTTTCTCCTGCTTTGCTGTGTCGGTTGAAAATGATAAACGGGCCCCCGACAATATTGTTTCTCACCGTGTTGAATAAATCCTCATCCTGTTGATGAAATAGGGAAAACGAAGCCCCCGCTTTCCTTCCAGACTCAAACAACATTTATCGTGCTATACCCGGAACGGACATTGTTACTTTAAAAATGTCAACGCCTTTATCAAAATAAAACGTTTGTAATTTTGCCACCGCCGAAACAAAAGGACCAACATCTAAATTATTGTACCAAATTAAAAAATCTTTGAATGTGTTCATTTTTTTCTCTCTCCATATTCTCAGGCAAAACGAATACTCCTCACAAGAAATGTTTTTATTTTTTAAGGAACTATAAAAATGGCTATGGATCGGGAGGGATTTCATTTCCAGTTTCTCCTCACAATCAAACCATTCGTACGGGAAAAACCCTTTTTGTTCCTGTACTCCGTATGCCTGGAGAAACTTGGCGTATGACGATCCTGGGGCGAGATATTTTGATATGTCCAGAAATTTTAAAGTTTTTGTGCGTATACAGCTGTAGGCGTTACATTTTTTCACTATAAATGCCTTCTTAGATATGTCGTGTAGACCTAAATGTTTCGCTATATTTCGTTTCACTAAATTCAAGTCATACCTGGACGAGTTAAATCCTAGCACTGGAGTTTGCTGGCAATATTCTAAAGTTTTTTGAAGTAGGTTTCCATAAATGTTTTTCATGACGATTTCATTTTCTTCGCATAAATCAATTTTCTCTCGTAGTGAAGAAATAATATCGGACCACCGTTCTTCAGCAAGTAATTTAACTCTTGATGAGATGTTCTCTACATAGGCAATCATACATTTGATTAAATTATCCAGATCCATGTCAACAAAACACTTCGGGTTTTCAAAATCTAGAACGTTTGATGAAACACTGACGGAAATTGGTACATGTTCTCTCGTCCACGATAGTTTGTTTGTATCCTTCTCCGAGGTGTGTGGTTTGAGCATAGCCTCGAAATCGTAAACTACAAACCACGGGAAAAAAACGCCTTTCTTTGGGAACTATAATGTCATAAACTTCCAATTGATCAAAAACTGAGTCGCTCATTTTATAGTAACCTCCGGGGAAATGTGATGTAGTTGTCCCCGTACACGTCCGCCGGTGTCTTAAGCACTTGAATGATGTTGTAAATAGTTTTTCACATGTCTCACATTGAAACTTTTTGGAATAGGCCCGCATATTTGTAATATACAAAAGATGGTTCTCATAGATATTTAAATTCACGACGTCAGAGAAACGTCCGCTACTGGTAAATACTGGAATGACTCTTCCGTCCTCATACATTTTGAAAATGTTAATTCCGATGTTGAAACATGTTTCAAATTCTGAAATTTCACTTAAATTGACTCCGGTGTAGTTGTGTGATTCAACATATGTAAAGTCTCCTAAATCTGTTGCTTTTAGGTGAGCGGCCCACTTTTCGAAGTAGAGACGTATAGAGGATTCAACTTTTTTTTGACCGGTGTGCGTTGCGAAACACCTGAAAAGACATAAATTGTCGTTGTATGGCTTCCCATTTTGATAATTGGTTAAAGCCCTGATATTACGGTTTTCTGCTAAGTATTTAGGTAACAGAGTTTTTCCGGCACCGAGTGGGAAGTTTGTACGATATATATAAATATGTACGTTAGTCATCAAAACGGGCTTCCACTTACTGTTTTCTCGCTGACGAAGCATATATTCCACCAGCTCCATTCCCTCAAGACGATGGCGAAGTTTGTGATTTACATCTCTCCGTTTATTTATCAATAATGGCTGGTCGAACAAGGTTTCGTTACCATATGGACGGGAATAACGAAACTCTCCTGTTTCAATATTTTGGAGAAGTATTCCGAATGAAAAATTAATGCGGAACGCCTGTTCTTCTTCTCCGTATATCTCATCAACGTTCTGTAATAACTGTTCTGCATTGAAATCCGGTGTGAGCGGAACATTGAAAGTCGAGGTCACTGTTCCTGATGTGTTTTCCTCTAGAATGAGTGGAGCATTCAAATCATATGCCTCCCTTAAAGCTTCATCCGTTTCGTTATTTTTCCTCCACGGAGCATGTTCTTCGGAGAATGGAACGGGTTGAAGCTTCAATCCGGAACCCTCCTGTTTATGTCTCATATGATGCACATATAGGGACTTTCGGTTCGTAAAGCGCGCCTTACACAATCCGAAGTCCCGGGGGTTGGGTTGATATGTGTTCCAACATCGCTAGAGGGTCGGGGGGTCGGGATGAATGAAGATGTTCTCTCATCGCTAGATGGTCCGGAGGTTGTTTCAAATGATGTATCCCCATCTGTATCATTAACTCGTCTCCTTTTCGTTGCGTGATCTGTTTCATCTATGTGGAAACGAGAATGTTGTTTCAGCTGTTTAATATTAATGAAACTTGCCTTGCACTTGTGGCAGCTGTATGTCCGGTCAACCTCGGTCCGGTACACACCTGTTGATGACGGAGTCGGTTAAAATTAGAAGAAAAGTTTTTCTCGCACTTTATACATTGGAAAGTTTTCTTTTCATGTAAATTCTGTATGTGTCTGGCGATATTGCTCCTCTTGTTGAACACTTTAGTGCAGTACTCACAGTGATAAACCTTCAGTTCCCCTAATCTTTTCTTCACCATTTCATTAGTCTGGAGGTGATTGTTACTAGCCCACTCTTTAACATCGTCCGCATTGTTCAAATCATGAAGATGAGCAGAAATTACCTCATCAATAACCTGACTTCCCATTGGTGCCTCTTCCAAGGCCTCCATATCTTCAATCCGAGCCTGGATTGTTGGGAAATGAAGAATATCTAAATTCCCGGCCCATGCTTTTAACTCTTCGACATCAGTAAACAGGTTGGCGTGAGCCATAATAGTTCCATCCATGCTATTCATACTGTATGATTGAGAAAGCTCTGTATACGTTGATAATCAGAGTAAGAATGAATTTACCATACCAAATTCGTCTAATAGTAGGTAGGTCTACAACAATCTCCACTTCTGTACACCATTGTCTGTCCGTGTCAATATGTCAGTATATTTGGATTTACCTGTCAAGATGTTTACTTAGCATTTTAGCACCTTGCTGATTTAAATCAACAGCGAAACCCCCTTTTTCGAAATCAAGTTCACACTCAAACATGGAATCTAGCTAAAACCATCNACCCTCCTGTTTATGTCTCATATGATGCACATATAGGGACTTTCGGTTCGTAAAGCGCGCCTTACACAATCCGAAGTCCCGGGGGTTGGGTTGATATGTGTTCCAACATCGCTAGAGGGTCGGGGGGTCGGGATGAATGAAGATGTTCTCTCATCGCTAGATGGTCCGGGGGTTGTTTCAAATGATGTATCCCCATCTGTATCATTAACTCGTCTCCTTTTCGTTGCGTGATCTGTTTCATCTATGTGGAAACGAGAATGTTGTTTCAGCTGTTTAATATTAATGAAACTTGCCTTGCACTTGTGGCAGCTGTATGTCCGGTCAACCTCGGTCCGGTACACACCTGTTGATGACGGAGTCGGTTAAAATTAGAAGAAAAGTTTTTCTCGCACTTTATACATTGGAAAGTTTTCTTTTCATGTAAATTCTGTATGTGTCTGGCGATATTGCTCCTCTTGTTGAACACTTTAGTGCAGTACTCACAGTGATAAACCTTCAGTTCCCCTAATCTTTTCTTCACCATTTCATTAGTCTGGAGGTGATTGTTACTAGCCCACTCTTTAACATCGTCCGCATTGTTCAAATCATGAAGATGAGCAGAAATTACCTCATCAATAACCTGACTTCCCATTGGTGCCTCTTCCAAGGCCTCCATATCTTCAATCCGAGCCTGGATTGTTGGGAAATGAAGAATATCTAAATTCCCGGCCCATGCTTTTAACTCTTCGACATCAGTAAACAGGTTGGCGTGAGCCATAATAGTTCCATCCATGCTATTCATACTGTATGATTGAGAAAGCTCTGTATACGTTGATAATCAGAGTAAGAATGAATTTACCATACCAAATTCGTCTAATAGTAGGTAGGTCTACAACAATCTCCACTTCTGTACACCATTGTCTGTCCGTGTCAATATGTCAGTATATTTGGATTTACCTGTCAAGATGTTTACTTAGCATTTTAGCACCTTGCTGATTTAAATCAACAGCGAAACCCCCTTTTTCGAAATCAAGTTCACACTCAAACATGGAATCTAGCTAAAACCATCGCATTTTAGCACCTGGCTGATTTAAATTAACAGCGAAACCCCCTTTTTCGAAATCAAGTTCACACTCAAACATGGAATCTAGCTTAAACCATCCAATAAATACTCGATTGAAACAAAATTGACAATATATATATATATCAATTTGAATAAGTAACTCAAGAAAATATGTTTGAACATAGAGTCTGGGTTTGAGTATGAATACATGATTAAATAGCATATCTTGCTGGTATACCATGAAAATACAACAAAAACGAAATGGATATCTTTTCAAAAAATGTATTTCTATTGTTTTTCACCCATCTTCAATATCCGTAACGGACCGGTTCTCTTCTGATACGCTGGGATCTTCTTGGAATGTGTTGATGCGCTGGAATGTGCACGTGCTGAACTTCATCCAGGTTTTGTATAGGAAACAGGATTGTTAGGAATAACAAGACCACTGAAATTGAAAAATTAACTTTCAGTCAAGTTTTACTTGCTGAAATTCACACACGGATTCTGTATCTAACGGTTCCATGTAGAATGTATCGGTGGGATTGGATCTAGTATGGTGACATTTTCTCTGCAGATAAATACAGCAGGTGGTTATAGCTAGCGTAATCACTATTACCACAGACACACAAACGTACATCCATAGATGATTATCTGAAATAATAATTAAAATAATTTAATAGTAAAATTTAATAAATAAATAATAAAAATATGAATTAAAAAAAAAATCAATAACAAAAATGTTTCTCAAAGTATTATGTATGTCTAAAACCGGTAAAAGGATAAAAATAAATACTTACCGATTCCTACGAGTCCGATCTCCACCACGGCATTTGTCACGTTCAGTTGTTCCTTTGTTGAGGTTTCATGCTGAGTTACAGTTATCATCAGAGTTCTCTGTTAAATAGAGTAATACATATCTTCGGTTAGATTGCCTTCGTTGTATGTACATGGCTAGCAGTTTATTATAGAAGCCTAATTGAAAATTTAGTTAACTAAAATATCTTACCTGACATCTCACCCCGTTCAAGATAACTTCGATAATATCCCGGTGTAGAAAATCCGAGCAGGTCATCGTCGTGTGTTCTATCTGTAAGCGATTGACATCCCGGAGTTCCTTTAGTCCTTCCTCATCAGCACTCTCACCAAGATGAATAATCCTGACTCCTGCCCTGAGAATCTTTTTTTCGTAGCGATGACATCTTAGAATTTGTCCCGTCTTCGCGCAGTTTTTCCCCATCACTTCCATCGCCATCATCGTCATTATCATCATCATCATCATCTTTGCTATAATCATCGCCATTATCACCTTCTCTATTGATAAGAACTGTTTACATAGCCTTTTCTATTGGGGACAAGGGTCAGTTTTGAGGGGTAATTGGGTTTAATTCAAAAATACATTTCTATACCTTTACCTAAACATACATTCTATACGTTTGTACTTGATATATAAACATTCAATTACATTTATTTATTAACTGATGGGATAATGGTCTAATGTTTTACAAAAAACAAACAAAAAAACATCATCTAATTGAAATAAATAATTACCCCATTGTGGGCCTCACGTAGGAACGGTCAAGTTGACCACGGGCATCATCTTTTAGCGATGGGGTACATATGGGGAAATCAATGAAAATTAAGCAAGTATATATGTTATACCACTTCATATAAACTGTTTCTTTAGTTAAAATGAGTTCTGTTGTAAATTTACTACATAGTATTATATGATATTAACTGAAGCGAATATGAAAATAACTCGCATTTTTCGAATAACACTATGCTTTGTATATTACCCGTGAGGGTCCCCACGGCTGTTAACTCGCACTTGGACTAAAAGAGGTATTGGTCATTAGATAAGACGAGTTTAATTCTGACTCCGCTTATACATTGTGGTGACTATTTTAGAACGAGGTATATAAATGAAATGTATTTACAATCGATTCAGCTTTTATTTCGTCGCTCTTTTGTGCTGGATAATTAGGTGAAAATACTAAAAACATACATACATATACAAGCTTATAAAAATGTTGTTGTTTTAATGCATAGTATATGGGCTACGTACGCTTATATCTCTCATTCTTCAAATCATTTCCGAGATATTTACAACTTTGCTCTACGTGTAATTTTGTGATTTGAAAATGGTCGATATGGTACAGCGCTTTTTGGGAGGACGAGGATTCTACACTAGGTCCTTGGGTCAATTGATTTTTCTCAATGTTACTCACTTGAACGGACAGTTGCGGGTAGATATACGCAAATGGACTCAAAAATATTTTTTTGGTCCCAACACTAGTCGGCATTAGCCTTTCACGGGATAGATGGATTCGTTTTTGCAAACTGCAGGACGATATAGAACTATTGATAGTTGCCCTTAAAAGTGACAATGATGACGGGGTGCATACTTTGAGTTCGTATACTTTAGAGATACGAGACCCGGTGTACGTTGATGTTCTGAAGGAGGGCTCGACCATAAGTGTGTACTTTAGAAGATATGGTGCCCATCCTAGAATCATTAAACTAGCGGAAGAACAATGGAACCACCTGTCGTCTATATTGAATGAAGTTTCAAACGTCGTTAGTGAAAATTAATCAGATTGGAGTGATTAAGAAGAGAAAAAAAACCTTTAAAAAAAATTATAAAACAAAAAACAAAAAAATAAAACCCCACCTTTCTTATGTTTTATGAAAAGTAGTATTATATTATCAACTTTTCTTCTGCATAATTAAGGAGATTTGTAATCATCAGTGTGATGTTATTTCGAGGATTTTTTTTTTCTCCCGGGGAATATGTATGTGTGAAGTGTCACGTTGACTGGTAAACCTCAATATGCTCTGGCCGAACAAACATTCACAGCTATTTCGAGGATTTATTTATTCGAGGAATTATTTCAAAAGATCATTGGTTTGTATGTTAAAAAGTGAATGTATGTGTGAAGTGTCCCGCTGTCTGGTAAAACTCAATTTGCTCTGGTCAAACAAACATTCACATCTCAATAATGTCTTATAATTAATTAGTCTTTTATCCTTCTGTCTACGAACCAGACAGCTCCTTTGTGCGCGCGTTAAAACAGGTTCCGATGTGTTGTCACTTAATGCTTCGGGCATGTGGACTTGTCCGAACACGCCAATGTAATACGTCATCAGGTTTGAGCGTACTGTCTAAACGAAACAATAATTAATTTATAGGTGACCTTTTTTTGTTCTTGAAAAATAGAGTTTATAACACTTTGGATTTTTTTCAGCCAAAAATAAAATAAAATTTTAATTTTTAATTTTTATAAAAAAAAAACACATTTTAAATTTCATTAGTTTGTAAAAAATAAAAATTGACCACATTTCAAATTTGATGATAAAAAAAAATGGCGACCAAAATGACGAGCTGGCTCCTCATGAAAAAACAAAATGGCGTCCAAAATGAGGAGTTGGGTTGACACGTGTCACCAAAATGAGGAGCTGGCTCCTCATTAGAGCTGGCTCCTCAAAAGCGGCCCAAAGGCTACATCTATATACTACTTTTACAACCGATTCCGGTAGACCGTTCCAGATATCAACTACCCTAAACGTGAACGAGTTTTTCCTTAGCTCTGTACTACATCGTTGTTTATACAGCTTAAATTTATGTCCTCGTGTTCTTTCGTTATTATCGTAGACAAATATGTCTGACGTGACTTTCTCATCAAACTTCCTCTTCACAATCTTGAAAACGTTAATCAAATCACCTCTAGTCCTTCGGTGTTTTAGTGTCGGTAGTTTTAATTTTTCTAAACGTTCTTCGTANTATAAAAAAAAAACACATTTTAAATTTCATTAGTTTGTAAAAAATAAAAATTGACCACATTTCAAATTTGATGATAAAAAAANGAATGATGTAAAATGCCCTGTACGTATATGTATAGTCTATATATCGCCAATTTGTACGATGGGTATGGCACAGGCTTGGCAAGAAGAACAGAATAGTACTCCCAGCATGTGTGGTGCAGAAGATCAGAAAGACCTTTCCATCAGAGGAATACACAGGGTTTCAATATCCAAGAGACTATTAGTTTGACTTTCGAAATATGTTTACTGTCTTTTGCTGAAGCGGGACCTGTGGTTTTTCACTGCTTCAGTAACATCTACGCGGTTAGCACGGGCAGCTGGCAAAGGACAGTATGCAGATTTTATTTTCCTAGCTTTTTCATAGGTTGGGAAATCTTCCCTTAGACTGAAGGCTTGATCGAAGAGCTCTGTGACATAGTCTACAAGAAATAGAACAAAGTATGTAATTTAAACAGTTCAGTGAAGTAATAACTTACCATTCATAATGTAAACAGAATAAGATAAAATAAAAGATTTTAATTTATGAGCAAATATGACTT
>NW_018404563.1:56607-56826 GCF_002113885.1 Mizuhopecten yessoensis
GTCTTAGACTTTCCAAAAGCGGTGATAAACTCGCTGATTGTGAGTGTTATATTTAAACGTGGGTCAACTGGGTTCATGATGTTTAATTGTATCCCCTCTGTATGCACTATTCTGTCTCTAGCCACCTCGTAATCGGGGATCAATAGGGCGGCTAAATTTACATCTCTTCTCTCGAGTATCTGTCTCTTTACAGTCTCCGACACGAGATCGAGCATCATC
>NW_018404563.1:74331-75022 GCF_002113885.1 Mizuhopecten yessoensis
TGATATTTGCTTCGTTCCCCACTCGGATGCGAGTGAATTCAGTGGAATGTTGATAAAGAAAGTTGTCTCTTAAAAGTTCAATAACGTTTTCACCTTGTCTATCTCCCCTTGATATCCATGTGTTCCAGTCTATACTTGGGAAGTTGAAATCCCCTAATATTAACAGCTGTGAAAACTCTTTATCTGTAGAAACTTTAGTTATTAGTTTATGTAGCTCATCGTTGTTATCCTTATCGGAGTTCGGACTTCTATAGACACAGCCAATCAACACTTTCTCCTTATCCGGCGATGTTAATTTTACCCAGATGCTCTCCTTAAAGCTGGTTGTAATGTTCATTTCCGCGGGTTTAAGGCCTTCCTTGATGTAAATACCTATTCCACGGTGTCGATTGGGGTCGTTTTCGTTTATAAAAAATTCATATCCCGGAATGTTTAGCTCTGCTTTACTTGGTAAAAATCTATAATTTTTCGGGTAGATTTCAGTTATGCCTATCGCGTTTAAACCCCCTCTCTTTCTGTTGAATCCTTAGTTTTAACTGATCTAATTTGTTTAAAAGACTGTCAGCATTAGTGTAAAAGCAGCTCAAGTTATCGTTTAATCTTCCCGAATTTTCGTTTTGATTTTCACGAGTTTTCTGTTCCATGGGGGGGGCCTTTTACCCTGTGGACAAAACCCCCGGTTTCCTTCTCG
>NW_018404563.1:76743-76898 GCF_002113885.1 Mizuhopecten yessoensis
TTTTCCCCAGTCAACAACAAGTAAATGTAGAGAGTCAGTTTTTCGCTCAGTTTCGCTCAGTTGACATCAATGGTAAGCCGGGTATAGATGTATCTTCTTCTCTACTTAAAAGTATAACGTACTTTCGCGTACTATTGACTTCTGGTTGCTATTTA
>NW_018404563.1:81797-81889 GCF_002113885.1 Mizuhopecten yessoensis
CTTTTTTGTATATTTTGAATGAACGGTGTACATATGATATAATGACAGGAAACTTGTATGAACATGCTTTTAAATCCAATTGGGAAAATAAA
>NW_018404564.1:0-129 GCF_002113885.1 Mizuhopecten yessoensis
TTACTGAACCTATCCCAAACATCCGTTTACTGAACCTATCACACATATCCGTTAACTGAACCTACCTCACACATCCCCTAACATAACCTATACCAAACATCCGTTAACTGAACCTACCCCACACACCGT
>NW_018404564.1:2221-3226 GCF_002113885.1 Mizuhopecten yessoensis
AACCCCACACATCCGTTTACTGAACATATCCCAAACATCCGTTTACTGAACCTATCCCACACATCCGTTAACTGTACATATCCCAAACATCCGTTAACTGAACCTACCCCACACATCCGTTTACTGAACATATCCCAAACATCCGTTAACTGAACCTATCCCACACATCCGTTAACTGAACATATCCAAAACATCCGTTAACTGAACCTACCCCACACATCCGTTAACTGAACCTACCCTACACATCCGTTAACTGAACCTACCCTACACATCCGTTAACTGAACCTACCCCACACATCCGTTAACTGAACCTACCCTACACATCCGTTAACTGAACCTACCCCACACATACCTTAACTGAAACTCCCCCACACATCCGTTAACTGAACTTACCCCTCACATAGGTTAACTGAACTTACCCCACACATCCGTTAACTGAACCTATCTCACACATCGTAAACTGAACTTACCCCAAACATCCGTTAGCTGAAACTACCCCACACATACGTTAACTGAACCTATCCCACACATCCGTTTACTGAACCTATCACACACATCCGTTAACTGAACTTACCCCACACATCTTTTAACTGAAACTACCCTACACATTCGTTTACTGAACCTATCACACACATCCTTTAACTGAACCTACCCCACACATCCGTTAACTGAACCTATCCCAAACATCCGTTAACTGAACCTACCCCACACATCTGTTAACTGAAACTACCCTACACATTCGTTAACTGAACATATCCCACACTTGCGTTTACTGAACCTATCCCAAACATCCGTTTACTGAACCTATCTCACACATCCGTTAACTGAACCTACCGAACACATCCGCTTACTGAACCTATCCCAAACATCCGTTTACTGAACCTATCACACACATCCGTTAACTGAACCTACCCCACACATCCCCTAACATAACCTATACCAAACATCCGTTAACTGAATCTACCCCACACACCGTTAACTGAACCTATCCATAACATCCGTTAA
>NW_018404564.1:6208-6421 GCF_002113885.1 Mizuhopecten yessoensis
TAATTTACCCCAAACATCCGTTAACTGAAACTACCCCACACATACGTTAACTGAACCTATCCCACACATCTGTTAACTGATCCTACCCCACACATTCGTTTACTGAACCTATCACACACATCCGTTAACTGAATTTAACCCACACAACTTTTAGCTGAAACTACCCTTCACATTCGTTTACTGAACCTATCACACACATCCTTTAACTGAACC
>NW_018404564.1:8656-8769 GCF_002113885.1 Mizuhopecten yessoensis
TCCTGAACCTATCCCACACATCCGTTAACTGTACTTATCCCAAACATCCGTTAACTGAACCTACCCCACACATCCGTTTACTGAACATATCCCAAACATCCGTTAACTGAACC
>NW_018404564.1:9024-9116 GCF_002113885.1 Mizuhopecten yessoensis
CCCACACATCCGTTAACTGAACCTATCTCACACATCGTAAACTGAACTTACCCCAAACATCCGTTAACTGAAACTACCCCACACATACGTTA
>NW_018404565.1:0-129 GCF_002113885.1 Mizuhopecten yessoensis
CCAAACAGATAAATATGCCACCAAGTCTACACAACCAGACAGATAGATATACCACCATGTCAACACAACCAGACAGATAAATAAACCACCAAGTCTACACAACCAAACAGATAAATATACCACCAAGTC
>NW_018404565.1:11721-12100 GCF_002113885.1 Mizuhopecten yessoensis
GATAAATATACCACCAAGTCTACACAACAAAACAGATAAATATACCACCAAGTCTACACAACCAAACAAATAAATATGCCACCAAGTCTACACAACCAGACAGATAAATATACCACCATGTCAACACAACCAGACAGATAAATATACCACCAAGTCTACACAACCAAACAGATAAATATACCACCAAGACTACACAACCAGACAAATAAATATACCACTATGTCAACACAACCAGACATAAATATACCACCAAGTCTACACAACCAGACAGATAACTATACGACCATGTCAACACAACCAGACGGATAAATTTTACCACCAAGTCTACACAACGAAACAGATAAATATACCACCAAGTCTACACAACCAGACATATAAA
>NW_018404566.1:0-129 GCF_002113885.1 Mizuhopecten yessoensis
CTTACATGCATGTATTGTTACACCTACTGTGGTGTATCTTACATGTATGTATTGTTACACCTACTGTGATGTCTCTTACATGTTTGTATAGTTACACCTACTGTGATGTATCTTACATGTATGTATAGT
>NW_018404566.1:1570-1702 GCF_002113885.1 Mizuhopecten yessoensis
GGGTGTATCTTACATGTATAGTTACACCTACTGTGGTGTCTCTTACATGTAGGTATAGTTACACCTACTATGATGTCTCTTACATGTATGTATAGTTACACCTACTGTGGTGTCTCTTACATGTATAGTTAC
>NW_018404566.1:4590-5819 GCF_002113885.1 Mizuhopecten yessoensis
CCATGTATAGTTACACCTACTGTGTTTATCTTACATGTAGGTATAGTTACACCTACTGTGGTGTATCTTACATGTATAGTTTCCCCTACTGTGGTGTCTTTTACATGTAGGTATAGTTACACCTACTGTGGTGTCTCTTACATGTATAGTTACACCTACTTTGTTTATCTTACATGTAGGTATATTTACACCTACTGTGGTGTCTCTTACATGTATAGTTACACCTACTGTTGTGTATCTTACATGTATAGTTACACCTACTTTGTTTATCTTACATGTAGGTATAGTTACACCTACTGTGGTATATCTTACACGTATAGTTACACCTACTGTGGTATAGCTTACATGTATAGTTACACCTACTGTGGTATATCTTACATGTATAGTTACACCTACTGTGTTTATCTTACACATATGTATAGTTACACCTACTATGATGTCTTTTACATGTATAGTTACACCTACTGTGATGTCTCTTACGTGTATAGTTACACCTACTGTGATGTCTCTTACATGTATAGTTACACCTACTGTGGTATATCTTACATGTATAGTTACACCTAAAGTGTTGTCTCTTACATGTATGTATAGTTTCACCAACTGTGAATCAATTGGAAGAAATGTTTTACATGACATTGTGACTTCGAGACCTTAAAAGACATAATGATGAAAACCTGACAATAGTCTGCGAACTCACGTTTTTAGCCAACACTCTCACATGCATTCATGGTATTGTGATAAATAAGATCTTGAACTCATTTCTAATTTCATATTTACAATGTTACTGTCTCTAGCTGTTACGTGATCACCCAACGTTACTGTCTCTGACTGTTATATGATCACTCAATGTTACTGGTTGACTGTTACATGCTCACTTACTGTTACTGTATAAGTCTGTTACATGATCACTCACTGTTACTGTCTCTGACTGTTACATGATCACTCAATGTTACTGGTTGACTGTTACATGCTCACTTCCTGTTACTGTATAAGTCTGTTACATGATCACTTAATGTTACTGGTTGACTGTTACATGATCACTCACTGTTACTGTCTCTGACTGTTATATAATTACTCAATATTACTGTCTCTGTTACAGGATCACTCAATGTTACTGTCTCTGACTGTTACGTGATCACCCAACGTTACTGCCTCTGACTGTTACATGATCACTCAATGTTACAAGTTGACTGTTACATGCTCACTTACTGTTACTGTATAAGTCTGTT
>NW_018404566.1:7628-7878 GCF_002113885.1 Mizuhopecten yessoensis
TGACTGTTGCATGATTACTCAATATTACTGGTTGACTGTTACATGATCACTCAATGTTACTGTCTCTGACTGTTACATGATCACTCAATGTTACTAGTTGACTGTTACATGCTCACTTACTGTTACTGTATAAGTCTGTTACATGATCACTCAATNCGACTGTTACATGATCACTCAATGTTGCTGTCTCTGACTTTTACAGGATCACTCAATGTTACTGTCTCTGACTGTTACAGGATCACTCAATGTT
>NW_018404567.1:0-129 GCF_002113885.1 Mizuhopecten yessoensis
CAACATCTTTGCAAATCAACGACCAATCGTCTGTAATACCTGCAGGTCCTGATGTACTGTTTACTTAGCGTATGGCAAAACCAAATAACATGTACACTAAAATTACATTAGATATCTCTTTAAGTATAA
>NW_018404567.1:4165-7177 GCF_002113885.1 Mizuhopecten yessoensis
CCATACCCGCCGTGCAACGCAATGTTCCAGCTGCCGCTGCAGGAAGCGAAAACCAAGCCTCGACGGATGTATCCGTACTTCCTACAGGACCGTCCCCTGCATCACTTGTGAGTGAGTTCAACCTCAACACGGCTTTCCGAAGATTCCAAGCCGACTCTACTTTGACGACAGGTGAGAGTTGTAATACACGTTCAAGGTTTGGCTACGCAGCAGAGTCACTGCCTTTGGTTGAAACAATTTCCCCAACACTTAGACAACAGATAGTGACCGGTAGAGACGTTAACCTTGCAACCCTTCTCATTCCGTACTACAACGGTCAATGTGAGTCAAGTGGAAACTCTGCTGAGAAACATGACACCCGACTTAACAAGACCTTGACCTTGAGCGAGTTTATTTTAGCTTTCGGCGTATACAAACAGGTGATGTGCTCAGTTCATCCTCACAGACGTGTCGAGTTGGATCTTTACGAGAGAGACATTGTCGATATGGGTACAAGGTACAATGTTGGCTTTTACGAGTATCATCGACAGTTTTCCTTGCGAGCAGCTGCTCAACTACGATACAACAACACTTTGATTGACTGGTCAGTGCGCGACAACACATTATTTTGCAACATCTTTGCAAATCAACGACCAATCGTCTGTAATACCTGCAGTAGCACTCTACATACTACCCATTTCTGCCCTGTATCGTCACACGATTCACGACGACAGAATTCTTCCAACAACTCTGCTAAAAACTCAAAGGTTGGTAACAGGACTCAACCTACAGCCACCTCAGACTCTCAGGGACGGCCACGAGTTCGCCATGATGGGCGTGAAGTTTGTAACAATTACAATGGACATTTAGGTTGTATCTCTAACTTCTGCTATTTCCTCCATATTTGTCTTGCTTGCAAGGGTGACCACCCTCAGTCTGCTTGCCCTTTAGACAGAAAACAGCCTCCATCAAAGAAAAGGTAACATTTTCTGATGTTCAACAACGAAAGGCCTCCACCCCAATCAACATATGTGTTTTAGAATCAGAACTCGCTAATCATCCAGACAGACATTTTGTGAACAGTCTTATCAATAGTTTGACTCATGGTTTTGACACTGGGTTTCAATCTCTACCAGGAAATTCTTTCATCTGTAAAAATCTGAAATCGGCAATCAGTGATCCTGAAAGTGTAAAGAAATTAGTGTCTCAGGAGGTGGGAAAAGGTTATCTGTTGGGCCCTTTCGATAGCATTCCTTTTCCGGCATACCGTATCAATCCTATCGGGTTGGCTGAACATAAGTACTCGAAGAAAAAACGTCTCATCGTTGACATGTCAGCTCCACACAAGGACGACCAAAATCCTAGTCTCAACAGTCTAATTGACAAAGTTACTTGTTCACTCAAATATTCCACTGTGGATGATGCTATTCGCCTCATAAAAAGTGCAGGGAAAAATGCATGGTTAATGAAAACCGACATCACTGATGCCTTCAAGCTTCTTCCAATCAAACCAGAACTCTGGCCTTATCATGGAATAAAATGGGAAAACAGCTACTATTTCTTTACTAGACTTGTGTTTGGGAGTCGTTCCAGTCCTAAACTGTTTGATAACCTTTCGCAGGCCGTGTGCTGGATAGCTAGAAACAACTATAACATTAATAACATTCTACATTTATTGGATGATTTTTTAGTTATTGACCAGTTTATGTGGATGCTTCAAAAACCATGGAACGTTTCATGGCAGTTTTCAAGAATCTTTGCATTCCTGTGGGAGCACATAAAACTGTGGGACCTTGCACCATGTTGGAGTATTTGGGGGTGTTTTTGGATTCTCACCTTAATGAATCCCGCCTTCCATTAGACAAAATCTCCAGAATCATTGAATTCATAGATTCATTTCAGAGGAAGAAGTCGTGCACCAAACGCGAACTTCTTAGTCTTCTGGGCCACATGAACTTCGCTTGTCGTTGCATTAAACCTGGCCGTGCATTCGTATCACATTTGATTTCACTTTCTACGAAAGTGCGTGAATTACATTATCATGTCAAGATAACCCAGGAGTGTCAAGCGGATCTACGCATGTGGTCTTTATTTCTAAGGAATTGGAATGGAGTCTCCTTCTTCCTTGATGACCATGTCACAGCAGCCGCGGACATCCATTTGTATACTGATGCTACTTTAGAAGCGTTCGGAGGCATCTACCTACAGAAATGGTTTCAAGGTATCTTCCCTCCCGAACTGAAGACAACAGACCCCTCCATGGCCCTTTACGAACTATACCCCATTGTTATGGCTTGTGTTTTGTGGGGGTGTAATTGGCACAAACGAAGAATTTTGTTTCATTGTGACAATGTTGCTACAGTAGAAATCATTTCAAAAGGGAGATCTAAAGTGCAGAGTATTATGAGACTGATGCGTAAACTCACTTACCATTCTGCTGTGCATAACTTTGTAGTCCATGCAGTACATATTCCTGGTAAGCAAAATAACATTGCCGATGCTATATCTCGTTTCCAGATGAGCCGATTCAGGACATTAGCACCCCATGCCGACCAGTGGCCAGTACCCTGTCTACCCATGTCATCTTTGACGATGAACTGAATAACAACGTTGCAAGGTTGTGGGATACCGCCCTTAGTGAGAGGACACTATCTACTTACAAATCAGGATTAAATTGTTTCTTGTCATTCATTCTTATGCGAAGCATCAGCTACCCAGCAGAGTCTCTTCCTCCAGTCAATGAAGAACTTCTGATCCTATTCGTGACTTATTGTCAACGAAACTTGCATTTAAAATATGACACTATTAAGCTTTACCTCTCTGGTATCCGTTTTTATTACATTCGAAATAACTTTGGTGATCCCATTGCCAACACCCTTCGGCTAACCTACATTTTGCGTGCTATTAAGAGAAACCAAGTGAACCTTTCAACAAAACGACTTCCAATTACTTTTAAGATACTTAAACTCATGTGTGATAAAATTTCCGGTAATCATGGTATGTTTGCACCTTTCATAGACCTTATGCTGTGTT
>NW_018404568.1:0-129 GCF_002113885.1 Mizuhopecten yessoensis
TGATACGCCAGGAACTGTTACAGTCACATGTCACCATTGATACGCAAGGAACTGTTACAGTCACATGTCACCAGTGATACGCCAGAACTGTTACAGACACATGTCACCAGTGATACGCCAGGAACTGTT
>NW_018404568.1:5089-5174 GCF_002113885.1 Mizuhopecten yessoensis
ACCATGAACTGTTAGTCACATGTCACCATTAATACGCCAGGAACTGTTACAGACACATGTCACCAGTGATACGCCAGGAACTGTT
>NW_018404569.1:0-129 GCF_002113885.1 Mizuhopecten yessoensis
ACCATCTACAACTTTACATGTATCACAGTGTTAATCCATCTACAAAATTACATGGATCCCAGTGTTAAACAATCTATAACTTTTTATGTATCACAGTGTTAAACAGTCTAAAACTTTACAGCTATCACC
>NW_018404569.1:4967-5176 GCF_002113885.1 Mizuhopecten yessoensis
TTAAACATCTAAAACTTCACATGTATCACAGTGTTAAAAATCTACAACATTACATGTATCACAGTGTTAAACCATCTACAGCACTACATGTATCACAGTGGTAAACCATCTACAACATTACATGTATCACAGTGTTAAACCATCTTCAATATTACATGGATCAGAGTGTTAAACAATCTATAACTTTATATGTATCACAGTGTTAAACA
>NW_018404570.1:0-129 GCF_002113885.1 Mizuhopecten yessoensis
TTTTATACTTCTTTAAAAACTTTCCATATATGTGTTCTGTCTACATGAACGTTTCTATATAAACTCAAAACTGTTAAAATAAGGTTTTTTTAGCATGCCTAACATGGCCAATGCACAATTTCACATTGT
>NW_018404570.1:3805-4314 GCF_002113885.1 Mizuhopecten yessoensis
TTATCTTATAAAATTATATTGTATCTTGTTCAAATCCTTATTCTTATTGCTTTTAAGACAAATGTGAAAGCTGGGGTCAACATTCGGCCCCCACTTCAATTTCTTCGGATAGCCGTAGTGAACTTCCTTGCATAACACCAGTTTGAGTGACAAAATTACAGACAAATTTACAGATAAATGTCACAGGAGAATGTAATTCTGAAAATGAATTATGAAAGTGTGAAGTGTAAAAAAAATGTTGTTTTTTTATACTGAATATGTCATATTGATACATGAAGTAAGCGTGGTGATACTTTAATTAGAAAGACATACAAAATTTTCACAAAATTTAAAATGTATCCAATATTATCAACTTACCTATATATAAAAATATGATGGTAGTGTATATATTTTATACTTCTTTAAAAACTTTCCATATATGTGTTCTGTCTACAGGAACGTTTCTATATAAACTCAAAATATTTTTTTTTTAACATGCCTAACATGGCCAATGCACAATTTCACATTGT
>NW_018404571.1:0-129 GCF_002113885.1 Mizuhopecten yessoensis
TAGATACTAATCTAGTATCAAGACCTCCTGACTATGATGGCGTTATATACTAATCTAGTAATATGACGTCCTAACAATGATGATATTAGATACTAATCTAGTATCAAGACCTCCTGACTATGATGACAT
>NW_018404571.1:185-260 GCF_002113885.1 Mizuhopecten yessoensis
TATTTGATACTAATCTAGTATCATGACGTCCTGACTATGATGTCGTTAGATACTAATCTAGTTTCATGACGTTCT
>NW_018404571.1:1134-1220 GCF_002113885.1 Mizuhopecten yessoensis
AACTCTTCTGTCGCCTGTTCCCCGTCAATGTGTTACTCCTATGTCGTCTGTTCCTTGTCAATGTGTTACTCCTCTGTCGTCTGTTC
>NW_018404572.1:0-129 GCF_002113885.1 Mizuhopecten yessoensis
GACTGTCACATGCTACCGTACCTGGTTAGTATGTTGTCAGCATACTGTGATTGGATGGACTGTCACATGCTACCGTACCTGGTGAGTATGTTGTCGGCATACTGTGGTTGGACGGACTGTCACATGTTA
>NW_018404572.1:4961-5734 GCF_002113885.1 Mizuhopecten yessoensis
TACATTGATATTTCGCTAAAAAGTGTCTCGTTTTTGGGTACAGTGACGTTACACATGTAATGAACGTCTTTAGATAAGATACAACTGTTCAGAAATTGGTCTATCTCCACCAAATATTCTTTAGGAGGAGAGAGTCGGTTCGAATTGGATTTAAAATCCGGAATATCTCTACCATTTTCCGTATCAAATTTTAGAAAATATCAACCGGGCATCCAAGATGGCGGCCTCCATGTGCAATGTGGGATTTGTCCGTCGACAGTTGTTGTTACTGCTGCGAAGAAAATCAGAAGGTCGTCATCTACTTTTTCAACGATTTTGTTCAAATATTTCGGCCAAAAAAGACGCTGACCATGAAGACCAAGTGTCCCAGTCTCCTTTGATTGCCGAAGATGACTATTTTGGTGTATCGATTCCCGAAGGAGATTGGTCAGTTCAACGAAATTCCAGTCTTAGTAAAGACGACATCTTTATAAAGTATCAGGTCGACTGTTTAACCGAACTTGAGAAAGACAAAATGCATCGTGTAAATATGCCTTTTGGGACGGTAAGTTTTGATACAATATCGGATGTGAAACATCAAATAGAGACAAGAGAGATGTTCAGTGAGAGAAACTTTAATCGTGGCGTGGAAGAAAAAATATTAGATAGAATGGCGCGCGTTAGTGATGAAACAGAAGCAGACAGTTCGGGAGAGAAATATTATATTTCCTTTCTAGATCAATTCAAGAAAGATTCGAAACATGGGACAACAGAATCAAACAAGTCGGTGTCAG
>NW_018404573.1:0-129 GCF_002113885.1 Mizuhopecten yessoensis
CCCTAACGGTACCCTTGCCTGTACTGACCCTAACGGTACCCTTGCACGTACTAACCCTAACGGTACCCCTGCCTGTACTGACCATAACTGTACCCTTGCACGTACTAACCCTAACGGTACCCTTGCCTG
>NW_018404573.1:2061-2165 GCF_002113885.1 Mizuhopecten yessoensis
CGTACTGACCCTAACGGAAACACTGCTTGTACTGACCCTAAAGGTATCCTTGCACGTATTGACCCTAACGGTACCCTTGCCTGTACTGACCCTAACGGTACCCT
>NW_018404574.1:0-129 GCF_002113885.1 Mizuhopecten yessoensis
ATATTTGTCATTATTAGTCCAATCTATAACGCTATTGAATCGTATGGCATGAAGCTAAGTTAATTTTAATTTTGTACTCTATTTTAAATACTGACAAAGAGATGCCGTCAACACCATAACAAATCTAAA
>NW_018404574.1:4680-5103 GCF_002113885.1 Mizuhopecten yessoensis
AACAATCTGGATAGTTTTGATTATAACTNGGCTGCCGAGGAGACTAAAACTATCTGTGTTTATCTTGTCATCAAGTAGATCTGAGTACAAATCATTTTTCTACTAGGTCAAATTATAACTAGGGACGTAAACAAATTTCGCCTTTAAGGTCAATATGAAGACACAGGTATATATGTTTTATAAGTGATACACTCTAAGCTTTCTGCGTATATCTATAACGTGATACGACCTCGGGGCGGAGACAAACAGCTGTGAATGCGCCATTGCCTCCTGTCGTGAGTATCGATACTCAAAGAGGACTACCTCAGGAGTTAAGTCACGAGTTACACACAGTAGTCGTAAGAAGGAGTAGGGTTGGTGTTGTAACTTCAAGATCGAAAAGTATTTTGATTATAGTAAGATTGCAAGGAAGTATCTTTATTG
>NW_018404575.1:0-129 GCF_002113885.1 Mizuhopecten yessoensis
ACTGCTACTGCTCTCTTCCTCTTCCTCCTCCTCCCCAAGCTACTTAACTGCTACCGATCTCCTCCTCTTCCTCCTCCTCCCCAGGCTACTTGACTGCTACTGCTCTCCTCCTCTTCCTCCTCCTCCCCA
>NW_018404575.1:2686-2764 GCF_002113885.1 Mizuhopecten yessoensis
CTCCTCCTCCCCAAGGTACTTGACTGCTGCTGTACTCCTCCTTTTCCTTCTCCTCCCCAACCTACTTGACTGCTACTG
>NW_018404575.1:4724-64794 GCF_002113885.1 Mizuhopecten yessoensis
GCTGCTGTACTGCTGCTCTTCCTCCTCCTCCTCCAAATCCTGTCCCCTATAAAGGCCGAGATAATATGGACTGAACAGTGTGTAAACTAGGTGGTGGAGATACAGGTTGCATTATAATGGTTGGTTCCGTTTATGTTTCCAATCCGGACCACTGGAGATCCTATTACCAGAAGTATTGGAGGGAGCGAACCCTAGGTATCGGATTGAGGTAACTACTGACATGGGCGACGAAAATTCCGCTCGGGACAGTGAAGTTGTTCACATTTCACCGGTGGCTGCTGCTTTGGAAAGAACAAATTAAGAATGGAAACAATTCCCGTGTTTCGATCATACAGACAGGTCGTGGTATAATTGAGCGAAAATTAAGAAAAAGGAACAATATAAAGAACGAAACTATGTCTTACATATTCAAAATATACAAAAGAAAGCCGAATAATTAGCTATATGTTAGTGATGAGTTGGCTATAGCGCACATAGTATCATAAACAGTTATGATGGTTACAGTTGGTAATGTTAATCCATGCTCTACTGTACATATGATGTGTACAAAAGGGGTTTCCCTTATTGGAAATTCCCACAGCTGATTGACATTCATTCACAGCGTCGCGAGTGATCAGCAATATACACTTTTACGTACAGGGTCTATTTGTGAAATGGATCTATTCATCTTATGGACACGCATATTACATGTAACTGATTTGTAAGAGAGTGAACATCTCTAGAACGGTCTCATTTCAAGACCCCGTTTTGTGGGAAAGGGCGTGCAACCCAATACAGATCGTCCCTATACCATGCCACGGGTGGTAGATGACTCTCGGTATTGTAAATATTGTCCATGTTAGGCTTTATGTTGTACGGGTGGACGCGGGGTGGGTGTCTGACCCACGTCCGTTCTTATGTCAGAGACAATTAAATACACGTGCATTGATATCGTCTTGATTAACATATTCGTATATCACAAACACGTCTTTTCGTTTTTATTTTAGCGTCTGGGATCCATCTTAAACTCTGTACTATCGCAGTTACCAAAAAGGAGTATTGTGTTTTGGCATTCATATACTTTATTCAACTGTGTATTCACTGACACGATTGGTTAATTGTCACTTGTAATGTTATGTTACCATGACACTACGCCGTGTCATCTGTCGTTCTGGTAACATACAGTGGGGCAAATCATACCCATACAAATACTGTAGTATATGACCCAAACAAACATAACAAAGGATATAAAGACATTTATACAAACAATTAGCAATATTATTAAATGTCAATACATGGAGACTGGGAAGGAGCTCCAAGCGCGCCAGTAAGAGCGCATGGAGCGCATGGAGCACCGGGAGGAGCACATGAAATGCCGGGAGTTCAGACATCGATTTTAAATAGCGATGATATAAATCACCCGGAACAGGTGTGTTTCTGTATACGTCCCTTAAAGGCAATGAACCAACAATATAATTAACCGATAATCAATTATCATAACAACACTTTTATAAGGGGCCTTTTAATTTACAAACAATCCTACATGTTCATGAATCATGTATTTTACATATCAACATACAAAAGATGGTTAATTAAACACGTAGGAAATATTGATTCATTGTTATTATGCATACATTAATCTAAGCCCTCTGAAAAATTCCCTCCTCAATCCATGATAGCGGCTTACATAGATAACGAGAGAAAAAAGTGTGAAATTATTTGTTTTTAACTAATTGATATATTACTTAAAATCAAAGTCGTAATTAACCAGCATGTTGTCAGTCATCGTTGTTTTTCAATGAAAATTCTTGTTATTGAAGTAGATTACCAACATCTGCAGTCTGAGACTTCAAGGATATGATACGTATAATGACATGGTTATTATATCATACAATGTTATGACTACATGGTGACATTGTCCCTAAATATGATGTACAATATCACAATACCTCACCGAGCGTGTAAATACATGGATTTAAAAAGTCGCTCACAAACAACGTCGCCACAATAAATTATTTTCAATAGCGATGATGTAAATCATCCGGAACAGGTGCGGTATGTTTTTTTTTATAAAGGTTACTTTAAATTACAAACAATCACACATCATCACAATAGACCCAACATCGATATTATCATATCAAAACCTATCATTTCCGGTTTCCCTTCCCAATCCAAGATTGCGGCTTACATAGATAAAGAGAGAAAAAAAGGACCTATCGAGACGTCCTAGAGTACTACCGGGTTGAGACAGCGAGCGTCAGCTAATCGATGAGTTGCTTATTGACAGTGTTCACTTTGAAACAATAGGGGGATTTATTTGGTTTGTTTTAATTAAGTTTTGCCCCCATGTGTGTAGTGTATACGTGCTTGCGTTTATGTATGCAGGAGACAGGGTATATTGGTATGCTTTCCTCCTTGTGATAGCCCGGATCTGATGCCGTCTTTGTAATGCTATCTCACTGAAAGACCATGCCAAAGTCACGTAGCACAGCAGTAGAAGGAACAGCTCGTGATATGTCATGGTGTTCGCACGAACAATTTCTGTTGATTGGGATGACAATATTCCGCTTATATATCGTATACGTGTGCTGGTTCTGTTCTTATTATAACTTCGAATGCTCGCTTCATTCCGATGTCCGGACATCATCATGATCTGTCTACATTGAAAGCCTTCGTCATTCATTTTCTGAATGGCTGTCGCTCTCAGACATTGTATCGTTTGCTGTACTTCGCATACATTCATATATATGGCATGAACGTATGCCTAAGGCCTTAGCATTGTATCAGATGCTATCGTGCATGGGGTTGTTGATATCATCTTTTACACAATCATAGAGAAGAGCATGTGCAAAACTTTAGATAGATAAGTTTTTTTTCCAACAGACTCTTTCAACATGTTGAGTGAACAGTTTTTCCCCTGTTGCATTCATCCGTTTGGCAACGATAGCTTCATTAGTTGACAGTCCGCCTTGGATTGTGTTTCTGTTTAGGGTTTACCATCAAATTATGTAGTTATGCAGATTAATTGTAACTCACATTCAATTATTTAAAAAAATATTGGTATTCATATCAGGAATGCATTGTTTCCACTGGCAGTGGGGAGATTTTTTTAAGTGTATAACGTACATGTTTGTGTTACCTTGGGAAACTGTCATCTTTGTGTACATATGTCTTTGGGTTAATGTACATGTCACACGAGTATTTGTGTGGGTTTCTTCTTGTGCGAACATACATTAACCCAAAGACATATGTACACAAAGATGACAGTTCCACACCGTGAACGGAGACAGTTCCCTGAAATAAAAGTACAATGTCTAAGTGTACATTTACGGACACGTGTAAACGTATAACTATATCCATATATATTAATACCATAAAGTATTTAATATTTAGACATTACTTGTAAACAAAATATTATATTTTATTTCAGAAACTTATATAACATATTTACACCATAATTTTAACCCTAAGACATGATGTTATAAAACCTGACCACGTGTACCTTAATTTAACTTATAGCCTCAGATATTTGACGGCAATATAATTCAAATGCAATATATTATAAAACCACAGTACTTTATTTAATAATTTGTTAAATAGAAGTAATAGTTTGTTCTATATTATTTTAAATTTAATGAAATACTTACCTTGCACTGTGGCGGTAACGCACACAGGCAGTTAACATGCGACTTATCCAAGCCAAGGGTTGGTATAGAGTGAACTAACTCACCTGGATAGAGCACATGGTGAGGCTTTTCACGTGCATGAACAGGGTCATAGGTCAAAACGTCAATATCAGCCAATATTTGCACCCACCTCTCATACGTCACAATTATAACACAGGTACATTACCTGACACAGACATTTATACCATTATACACGATACACAGCGCAAGTATTAGCATGTACTCAAATTACATCGTATTTAAAATATATCATGTTAAATACTAAATTACTGGACAAACTGTTGATAAGTTTGGCCACCGTGACATACAAAATGATGGCAGGTAAACCAGTGCGGATAACCCCATTTACCCAGGACAGTGGAATACGTTACCACTATTGTCTATGGAAAATCATTTGGTTCTGCGGTCGCTAAGGTCAATCTCTCTTTTAGCAGACCGTTCAACAATGTATTTGCCTGTTTAATTTAGTTTCAAAACAATATCATTTTCTCTGTAGATATCTTGAATGTGCCGATGGACGGCTGTATTAATGGTTTCATGCTGTTTTGTGGTATTCCTGTGGCGTGGGAGTAGTCTCTTCTGATTTGGAGCTGACATCGCAATAAAATCTGCTTAGTTTCTATGACAATTTCACTTTAGGCACTGTGATCATGTCTATTTCTGTTTTAAAGCATTATGTCTAAAGAGAAAAGAAGGACTTACAGCAGTGTATAGGAAATTCCTATAGCCCGACTCCCAGGACTATAACATGTTATGGTTATTTGAAAATATAGATTCAGCTTGTAGAATTTTCAAAATATGAATATGCACACTCCTGCAGGCAACTTTTGTTTTGATGTAGATTTTCTAGGTTATCGAGACGCTGAAATGACTACCAACTATATTTGAGTGCAATACAAAGTGTCGATACAATCGCAAGTGTAAATTATTAAAACGACTTCATTGTATTTGTTTTTGCAATTAAATCAACAATCAACATAGTATTACATATTTTGTGGGGTTTTTTGGTGGACTTTAATTGGGTCATTACTTCATATGTTTTCAAGTCTGCACCAGTATCTTTATTGAACCTGCTCTCACAGTCACTAGTTCATGTAGTCGTAAGAACTCCAGATCTAGTGACTTCACTTCGTCCTAAATCACCCAAAGTCCGACATAGTGATGTTGGATGATGCATTTCGTATTACAATAAACGCTTCTAAATTGACAACTTTAAAATTACCAACAATTGACATCTGAATAAAGTAGACGACAAGAGTGGAAAAAAACACTCGAACGAGATTTGATTTCCATGTTGTTAACTTTTTATATATTTACAAAGTATTTCTAATGTTTTCAAAATATTTTTTGATAATGTTGTATAATCATTACTCTTGATAAAATTAAATATTGAAGAAATGCAAATTGTTATGAGACTAAAAAATGTACTTTTTCAAACAAGAGGGAGGTAATTCATATTGATAATATGCTGTGTTTCAATACGCCAACTGGCAAGTTCTTGAGAAACAAACTTTAAAATGTGTAGTAGGTATATTGAGTCGAAGTTCAGTAGAAATGTAAATATGTATATTTAAATATTGTTTATTTGATTGTTTTAGGACGCAAAAATTGAAAGTGATCAATTTACTAAGGTATTATTATTTATATCGTTTAAACAAGTGCAAAGACGGCAATATAATTATCCTCATCTGTATTACTAGTGCTAGTTACCACAAATGTATCACCACGAACAGCTAAAGAGCATGGATTGTGCACTCCTTCTGATGTCGTAAGTAGTTCCCTTACGTGTGCCCCATCCCTAGACATCTGAACGATGTTGTGTGAATCCATGCCGCACACGTAGATGTTACCCTCCTTGTCCACGTCTATTCCCCTAGCTCCCATCACGACACCGACCGACATCACACTCCTGTGAGGTTTGTCAGCTGACAACCTAGACACAACGACGCTCCCCGGGTTGGTGTTACTGACACTGACAAATGTGTTTCTCGTCATTCGATCATGAGTGAGGGACCAACACGTGCTGTTATGTGTGTATAATAATACGGCTGCTCCGTTCTGTGTGATACTGTATACCTCTCCTCCACTAGTACCTATGACAAACTTTCCATCAGTATGCGTTATACCATAACAGTATTTACGATTTGACATGTTGATCTCAGATGCTAGGAAGAGTTTTGAGGCCTTGACCTTTACGACACGTATACCACCGGGCCCCCCGACAGCGACCGCCACCGTGTTGTTGGTCATCAGACACATATCCCTGGGATATCCTTGAACGGCCAACTCGTCCAGGTACTGCCCTTTGTCCGTAAACAACTTAAGCTTTTTGTTGTTATAATCACTTACTACTATGTGTGCACATGGCAGGTACACAACACCAACTGCGTAGCAATTCTTTCTATCTGACGGTGACTTGATGCTGAACTTTCCGATTTCTTTCACACGTCGTTCTGACATTGGGTTTGCAAATTCGATATGACCCTCTGGGATGCATCGCGGTTGTTTCCGTACGACAATCTTTCCCATCGCGTCATCGCTAATTATATCATTTCCAGAAGCAATATGATGCTCGATGCTAACGGATGTGAATGACTTGCGCATGTCTCTGACGAGGCTTTTACACGACTCTACTTCTGCCTGTCCTCTCTGATACAACACTATCGTCTCAGTGTCGTTGTTTCCTTCTACGGCTCTAATGGACGACTTCAGGGTATTTTTCATTCCGTTCATCAGACGTTCGCACTGCTGTGATGATGCCTCCATGTCTCTTTTCTCTTTTTTGAACAATGTAATCAAGTCGTCGGTGATGTCTTTCTGAAGCTTGTCTAGTCGTTTGTCGACCTTTCGACGTAGGTCGGAGATGATCTGCAGTGCTATTTCTTGGTTCTGTAACATCGCCTGGAGTTGTTGGTCAAAGTCCTTTACTACTGAGTCCATGACCTCTGCTCCTTTCTTCAGCGCAGCCTGCATCTCTTTTAGTTGTTCTCCTGACTTTAACTTTTTAAAATATTCCGTCGTTTTTGTCACCTCTTCACAACCTCTGTGGTCTTCGATCACACTTTCGGGGCAGCACAGAAGTTGGTGGTCTTCACAATACCAAATCATTTTCTCGTCGTGTCGGTCACATCGAGGGACAGACTTGTCATGTTTACAATGAGTATTTACGTAAACGGTGATATCCAATATATCACAGTCATTATGCAATATATCATGAAGTTGTACCTTACAAGACTCACACAAACTGATATTCATCGTCTTGCACCAAAATTGTGCTGGGCTGGTTTTATTTCCTTTTGTCTGACATGGTTTGCAGTATATTGGTTCAGACGAACGTTCCCCGAGCTGGATAATGTCATGGGCTACATTATTAGTCGGGAACTGTTTTGCCCATTTGTCCTTTGTTTCTGTCTGATTAACGGGAGAGGTCGTCCTCCTACAGACCGGACAAGGAAAGGATGTTGCCGACGCCATCTTCCCGGACAGCTCCTTGGTGATATAGATCCAGAGGCAATCCTGACAGAAGGAGTGGAGACAGGGTAAGGACTTGGGTTGTTGAAGTCGCTCCAGGCAGATTGGACACTCCAGTAAGTGTAAGTCCAGGTCCGGAGGGAGACCACCTTCAGCCATAGTAAAAGTAAGAAAGTGTCAACACAGACCTGAAATTGAAAATGACAATAGTTATAATCAATTACCAATGAGAAAGACATCTATAGAAGCCGAAAAGTAACACATGGAATACTATTTAATCATCATTAAATGTTGTCCAAGTAGTTTAATTGAGGTTAGTCATGTTTCCTATTTTTATTTTATAAACAATTCTGATTTAAAACAAACTGTCTATAGACGACATTATGTTATATGGTGTGCAATGACTAGCATTTCTATAATACAAGTGATACCATTTGTTTTAAGTTTTTGAAAGGTTCCAGTTGTTTTTTGATAAATAGTTGTAATGTTGAAATTTGTAGTTCCTTATCACAAAGTAATATTTCCCGTATGGCCGATATACAAAGCATTTTTTTTTTGTAGCGTATAATTCATGAAGCGGTATTGTTTACATTTCATATCGACCATCGACGATAACACAGTGTTTACTTGAACTTAAATGTATGTGTATGTCTGTGTATATGTATAAGTCATAAGATCATTTAATCAGAAGTATACATTTGCTTTCTAATACATAAGTCGGTATTTTTATCACATCAATGCTAGCATTGAAGTCCTTTGACGCAGCAGGGGAGGTAACTCTTATGTATATCCAAGTCGCTAACATATTGTATACATGGATGCACATGAGAGCTTTCGTTTGATACTCATATAATACTATGCGTACGTTCTTACATGCGTACGTTCTTACATGTAACGATGTTTACTAGCTTTTTGCTATCAATACAGACAATATATGCTACAAATGAAATAAGAAGTTTCGGTTTGTATTTTTCTAACAACAGCAAAGGTGTGTCTACATTGCAGTACAGGTACAACTGTGATATACACAGATTATCATTGACTGTTTGTAAAATAAACATCACATGTTAGGGTACATTATCACCTCTGTCTTATATACTCACCAAGGGGACACCTATTTACACGGGAGACACAAACTTCCATTCTATTAACAACCAGACATTGTTTACACCTTGAATCCTTCTCTCGAGACAAGGAAGTAAGTAGTGTAAATATCGAATGGAAAAGGCGGAGTCAAAATCCCGGATAGTGCACGCGTCGTATTACTTAACGCTGATTTTTACAACATTACGTGTATTATTACTCACGATGTTTTTTTTGTATATGAAATAAAAAGAGGCTACATAGGTGCTGTGTTGTTGTTTGTATAATTTACGTTGAATAAGAAATATATAGTTATATAGTACAGTATAGACTTGCTTTAGTTATTTTCTTTTTATTTGGAAGTTTGGATAGGTCAATCGTAGTATAACAGAAGACATTTTATAAGGAAATGATAATGTGATTTGGTTAGATATGGGTATAAATACAGGTTCCATCACAGGAAAAGCTATGAGCAATCTGATTATTTCCCTAAGAAAATTAGGCGTGATAACGGCGACCAAGAGGATAGAGTTAGGTTTATTTCGGCAGGTAGAATGAGGCTCTCTAAGACGGAATTAAATAAGTACCGACATTAGAGATACAATAGGTTAGCCTGGAGCTGGTGTGAGTGGTGGCGACTATCCCTTTTCCTGTTAAGTTTGGTCAAATATAGGATAAGGCAACATTAGTCAAGTAGTCGTTTTTCATGAAACTATAATCTTAAAATAGTACATGAGGAATAGACGGCTCCTTCTTTCATCTATCATCACACTTCGTCCATTTATTACTTACTTAATCCCCCTTACTCATTTTCTTGTCTTTTCTTTGTTTGTTGTATAACCAAACTAATCGGTAGTGAATTGATCACTCAAAAACAAACAAGGAGGAAACGCAGTCATAGTGAGAGGAACACTACTAAACGGAGGAAACGTTGAGAAGGCTAGTAGGGGTTATATTACGTCGTGTGTAGTCAAATTGAATTACATAAGGTATATCAGTTGATAGTGTCTATAGTCGCATGGTATCGTAATGCAAGGCCAATTACAGGAATTCATAGTACATGCCGACGCACTGGGTATCACGGAACAGGTCGAGGTACTGGGTTTCACATACCGAACGGACAAAATATCAAAATAAAACAAAAAAAGATAAATAAACATAGAATGAAATTGACAAACAGATAAACATAAAAATAATAACAACAAAGCAATGTAAGGTTAAATTTTAATTTGTAATCCACATATATATACGTTACATGTATATACACACATACATGCTATTTATACAGTTATATATTATGTTATAAAAGTAAAAAGATAAACAAACACAAAAAAATAGATAATCTCAATATAAAAAAAGAATAACAACAAAATCAATAAAAAGTAGATAAATGATAATAATAATATAACCTTGTAAATATTCAGACAAAATATATCGAGTAAAAATGAAATCCGATTGATTCGTAAACAGGGGTAACATGATAGTATACCATAAAAAATGTACTTTGGGGATAATGCTATTAACATTATTAACATCTTACTGTTAAAGGTCACGTTGTATTTTATGTCGAGATAGTATGCATGAAAATCGATAGACACGAATATCTATCGCTATGACAACATGTATTACTTAAATGGTTGTTAAGCTTCCTAATTAAGAGTGTAATTGATTAATATGTAATGAGCTTAGTATGTTCGTACGTCAAAGACGATATTGCTTGATAAGAACTTCAGAGACTGGACCAGTTCAACATTTAGATTTAATCGTAGCATTGACATTTATTGAAACACACATTATACGGTATGATGACGTTTGTGTGCACTGATTGATGACGTTGTATGTACTTTATGATCACGTTTGTGTGCACGGATTGATGATATTGGCGTGGACTGGTCGATGCCGTATATGTACTATATTATGACGTTTATGTGCACTGATTGATGATGTGTATGTGCACTGATTGATGCCGTTTGTGTGAACAGATTGATGACGGTTATGTGTACTGATATATGACGTTCGTGTACTCTGATAAACTGGAAGTCACCCTGTACTGTGATACCTAATATTTCGCCCTGTTCGTTGATATCCGATACGTCACCCTGTTTTCTGGTTCCAAGTGTACAGTAATACCAATTACATCGCCATGTACTGTGATACCCATTACGTCGACCTGTACTGTGATACCAAGTACCTCGCCTTGTACTGTGATATCCAGTGCGTCGCCCTGTAATTTGATACGTAGTGCGTCGCCCTATACCGTGATACTAGGTACGTCGCCCTATACTGTTTTACTCAGTACGTCGCCCTGTACTGTGATATCCAGTGCGTCGCCCTGTAATTTGATACGTAGTGCATTGCCCTATACCGTGATACTTAGTACGTCGCCCTATACTGTTATACTCAGTACGTCTCCCTGTACTGTGGTACCCAGTGCGTCGCCCTGTACTGTGATAACCAGTATGTTGCCCTGTACTTCGATACCCTGTACTGCAATTCCCAGTACGTCGCCCTCTACCGTGATATATGCTATATCTACATATACGTGATATTCAGGACGTCACCCTGTACTAATATACCCAGTACATCGCCATGTACTTTGATACCCAGTACGTCGCCCTGTACTGTTATACCCAGTACGTCGGCCTGTACTATGATTTCCTGTACTTCGCCTTGTACTACGATACCATACGACTATGTTCACTATCAAGTGATATACATTAATTATGTAATTCAACTTGACTATAAACTACACACGACATCATAGAACCCTTACTAGCCTTTTCACCGTTTCCTCACTTTGACTGCCAAAGTAAGAGATAGCGTTTCCTCCTTGTTTGTTTTTTAGTTGTCAATTCACTACCGATTAATTCGGTTACCCAACAAACAAATAAAAGATATAAACAAATGAGTAGGGGGATTAAGTATGTAACAAATGGACCAAGTGGGATGATAAAGGAGAGAAGGAGCCGTTTATCCTTCATGTATTAATTTAAGATGTAGTTTTATGAAAGACGACTCCTGGGCTAATGTTGCCTTATCCTGACTTTGACCCGACTTGACCGGAAGAGGGATACAAAGCCGCCATCAATCACACCAGCTCCTGGCTAACCTGTTGCATCTGTAAAGTCGGTACTTATCACAGTACAGGGCGACGCACTGGGAATTACAGTACAATGCAACGTGCTGGATAACACAGTTAATGTTGACGTATAGGGTATCACAGTACACTGCGACATACTGGGCATCACAGTACAGGGTGACTTCCTGTGTATCAGAATACGGTATCAAAGTACAGGGCGATGTACTTGGTATCACAGTAGAGGTCGACGCAATTGGTTTCACAATACAGGGTCACGTGCTGGGTAACACAGTTAATGGTGACATACTTGGTATTACAGTACAGGGCGACGTACTGGGTATCGAAATACAGGGTTACGTCCTGGGTATCGCAGTACATGGCGACGTACTGGGTATCAAGGGACAGGGTGACCTCCTGGGTATCACATTATGTGCGACGTACTAGGTATCACGTTACAAGGCGACGCACTTAGAATCACAGTACAGGGCGAAACACCGGATATCAAAGGACAGGGCAACGTACTTGGTATTACAGTACATAGNGGGGTATTACAGTACATAGTGACATACTGAGTATCACAGTACAGGGCAACGTACTAGTATCACGTTACATGACGACGTGCTGAGTAACACACTTCATGGCGACGTACTGGTATCACAGTATATGGCGACGCACTGGGAATCACAGTACATGGGGACGTTATGGGTATCAACTCACAGAGGGACGTACTGTGTATCAAAGTACAGGGCGACGTACCGGATATCAAAGTTTAGGTCGATGTACTGGGCATCGCAGTACAAGCCGACATACTGAGTATCACAGTACAGGGTGCCGCACTTGGTATCACAGTACAGGGTGACGTACTGGGTATATCCTGTACAGGGAGACGGACAGGGAATCCCAATACATTGTGACGTTCTAGGTATCAAGTTACAGGGCAATGTTCTTGGTATCACAGTACAGGCAGACACACTGGGTATCACAATACAGGGCGACATATTGGGTATCACAGTACATGGCGACATACTGGGTTTTACATGACAGGGTGACGTACTGGGTATCACAGTACAGGGCGACGCACTGGGAATCACAGTACAGCGTGACGTACTGGGTATCACAGTACAGGGCGACCGACTTTGTATCAAGGTACAGGGACACCTATTTGTGTATCACAGTTCATGACAATGTTCTCGGTATCACAATTTAGAATGCCGTACTGAGTAATAAAGTATAGGGCAAAACTTCGGTAATACAGTACAGAGCGAGGCACTGGATATTACAGAACTCGTACACAGACTGGATATTGCAGCACAGCGCGACGTATGTAGTATCACACTATGTGATTACGTACTAGGTTAACAGTACAGAGCTTGGTAACGAGTACAGGACGTCGCACATGGTATCAGAGTACAGAGCGACGCACTTGGTATCACAGTGTAGGGCGTTGTCCTGTGTATCACAGTCCAGGGCAGCCTACTTGGTATGGCATTATAGGAAGAAGTCTAGGTAAAATGTACTGGCTAAGGAGATATGTGTGGTAAATAATTCTTATACTGACTACGAAGGTCGGTCGTCTGTCTTTACGGTACTTGGACTTGTACTGACTACGATATCGTTCGTCTGTCTGTACGGTACATATACCTTGTACTGACTTTGGAGGTTGAACGTCTGTCTGTCCGGAACATCAATATTGTACATACTTCAGAGTTATCTCGTCTGTTAGGACGGTACATACACATTGCACTGGCTACTCAGGTCAGCCGTCTGTCTGTACGGTACATACACATTGTACTGACTATGGATATCGTTTGTCAGTCTGTGCGGTATATACATCTTGTACTGACCCCGTAGGTTTGTCGTCTGTCTTTACGATACATTCACCTTGCACTGACTTTAACAACACTCTCGGAAAACAATTGAATACTTAAGATAATTGCAGTGCTTGTAAAAAAGGCATTGTTGTGTACGGATAAAAAACTATTGTTTTCCTGTAAAAAGACGACATTAAATATGTGATCAAACAAAATGGCTGACACTCAGGCGAGATGTATTGCAAAATAATTGAGGGAATTTCCACAAAACATCAAAAGATGTAAATATCTTTGTTAAAATCCCACGCAATATTTCGCGTCTTTCTCAAATCCTGTTTTTTTATAAAGGCTCAAATTATACACTGTTTAGTTAATATCCAAATAAATTATCCCCGGTAGAGTGATTTTGAATAAAGCATTGATAAGTCATAGGATACCATTATATCAGGACAAGTCTGTAACAAGAGCTAGGTGCGTGTACATTTCATCTTCCCGGCATGAGTATTTGTCCAACCGTAACGAGTATAGTCATTACCAAAAGAAAATATCAACTCAACAAAATTTGTTAAGTGTTTTAAACCTAGGGACTATGCACTATCTCTTAAAATATTGATAGTATATTCATAAACTAGCAGCAGATATAGTTCCACTAACGTAGAGTAGCCGTAGAAAAGGAACTATTTTCACGCAGCTTTTACACATTTATTGTTTTGAGACGATGGTGTGACTGAGAGGTAGGGATGCTTGTGTATGGTACACACTAAGTGTACGCTTATGTTGACATTTATATATGTTCAGGGTCTTTTGTACTGGTAGAGTAAAATATACACGGCGGTATGTTTCCATAGGCGGTAAATGGTCAAAGATATGTACGTGTATGTACGTGTAAAACGTTTAACAAGCAAATTGTGTACTTTAAAAAATCACAAACTGATAACAATATTATGACTATTAATCTTATACACCACATATCTGACATAATATAGTTTGACTAGATATTATTCCCCCACAAATTATGTAATTTTGATATTGTAGATGATATCTAAATCATACTAAAGTAGGGTAACACATTAGATGTTCTATCATCATTTGTCGATCAAACATTTAGCTTTACGTCACAATTTCCAATTTTCTTTCTTTCTTAACATAGAACCCTGAAAAAACGCACCAATTAATTAATATAAACTAGCTATTCAAGTGATTTTATCTAGAAGAAAAAGTTTCACTCGCCTCCATCGGGTCAATACTAAAACTAGTATTGCAGTTTGGTGTACATTATCGATACAATATTAAGCGCTGATGATTAAAGAGGAAGCAGTAGTTGTAGGTACAAACAAGCAGTGTGGGCAATGGTGTTAATAAATAAAGAGCGAGTTATCAATGCGTTGACAAACCACAATTCGCGAGTCAGGTAGACAAGCCAAAGGTTAACATGATAGTCAACATGTTACCAACAAGCATTTCCCCAAAAGGCGGAAGTTTATGAAGATGTTGTACATACTGATAGTTTTGCAAAATAATATAGAACTTCCCCATTCAATTCATTTCCTTTGAGGTAAGTGCGATTAAACATTTTTTGTTTTGCTGAATAGATATGTTCTGCCACACCCTAAACACGATCGTATCTACTTCAAAGAATACAACTGTGATGCTAATGACAAGATAATTATCCTTATTTGCTATAACTCACATACTAGTGCTTATTCATTGAACTGTGCTGATCAACTATACAGCTTACAGTTACAGGTGTTGTATACGGAGAGTGACATAACTTGCTCCTCAAACAATGACCAAGGCCACTGAAAATTATGGAAGAAAGATTCTAAACACAGGAATTTTGAAATCAAACACTCACACCCTTATCGTGTCTCTTTCTGTAAAAGTCCCTCTGACAAACCATAAAGTAATGTTCATGGAGACAAGATGTGCTGATGCTAATGACAATCGAGCTACTAAATCGTACACAAGTAGCTATGTATCTCCTCACAATGTCATAATTAACCATTGTACTGGTTACCGAGTGTACTGTACATAATAGCATGAATACCTTTGAGGAGAAGCCATTTTTCTTGTGGAAAAAATGTCTTTGTATACGGTATAAATATTATGTCGTCAAAAATACGGCACCGAGTTTGAGTGCCAAAAAAATGGATGCCGATCAGGCAAGAATATTGGACAATACTCGAGGAAATTTCCACAAAACTACAAGCGGTATAATATCTCTGTGAGAAATCCATAGCATTTCTGATGTCTTTTAAATATCTTGTTTTTTATGGAGATTCAAATAATACACTGTTTAATCCTTATCCCATTGTAATTATCCTCGGTTGAGTGGTTTGGAATGAAGCTTTGATAACAAACACGACACAGTTAAATAAGGACAACAGTGATCTCGGTTTAACGACGGTGTATTGGTCAATTTGATATTATCTCTGAACTCAGATATCAATGTACACATATACAAGCTATTTACTTGCATACCTATTGCATGTATTGCTACAAACATTAGGCAATAACGACTGGGTAATTCAGCTTTATTAATCAGTAGTATCCAAACAGCGCAGTCTAAAATCCGTAACAGGAGAGCGTATGGCGTATACGGTGAACCGATCAGGCAAAAAACCTTGCCCCGCGTTAAGACAAAGACACAATTAAAACAGCAGAACTACCCTATCATATGTGTCATTGTTTATTTAGAGACGTTTAACGGGGCATCAGGGTGAAGTAACTTTATTTTTTGCCTTTTTTTCAAATACTACATAAACATATCAAGTGAAACTCCTTATGGAAAATAACGATCGGATTTGGCTGAAATAGATTCATAAAAATGATTAAATCTAAGAAAATCATCGGTATTTCTACCTGTCTGACCAACGTTATGTTCAGGGATTTCCCTCTATTAGCGCATGCGCATAGCACACCATTTCTTTGTAAACAAAATGACTGGCCGTGTGAAGTAAGCGAAAGAAAAGTGTTGTACCGTGTCAGCTACGAAACGAAAAGTTGCCAAATGGTCAAAAGATAGCGCAAGGAGTACGTTACGGAATCATTATTGCAGGTGGGCAGTATTCAAAGGAGAAAATAACTGCCGTAGCAGTTAGTACGGTGCATGTATTCTTCCGGATAGCCGGTTAAGCTGAAATGGAATCGACAGAAATGCTAGCGCTGTTTATGTTATGAATAAATATCTAAAACTATTAAGCTCGCTAGTATCTTTGTCTGAGTTTGAACACAGATGAACTTAGTTTAATATGTTAATGGGCATGTATTGGAGAGAGTTTACTTTGTGTTTCTATAATTATACAGTGGTTTATGCGAAAGGAAGGGATAAGTGACTGGTTAGTTTGATTTTTCCATGAGGCCCTCCAAGGGATAACTGTTGTGATGGCCCACGGCGTATTTTCTGGGTCACCGAGATACGTGTTATCGAAGTTCGTGGATTTACATAATTTATAATATTACCGGGTTCAATAAAATGGTATGATTTAATTATATTGCTGAATTAAACGAACGATTATTTTTGTTTTTACATGCAAGATTTAAATTAGTACTAATATGAATACCCGGCCTCCTCTGCCCCGGCAACATATAAAAAAAATCAGAAAGGTTTGTCCCTTGGTGTAGGGAAGGTGTTTAGCCCCGCACCATCTGTACCGGCCATATTCCGGTACTAAATTCAATACATATTTAAATATATCTACTTTATGTTTATGCCTATTATCATTGTTGACATTTAATTGTAAATGTATAACGGGAGAAGGCTGTGATAAATTGTAAAAACTTGTGCCCCATCCCTTGTTTAATTTTATTGGCAACACATTTATGTTTAAAGCTAAATAAATTTAAATTCTGAATATTGGCAAGTGTGCAATTAACTTCTAATGATGAATAATACTGTTCAAAAAACTTGGTTTCTTAGTGCGGTAAGAAGTTGCAGTTGCATGACGGCCCCTCTCTGGGGGCCCCCTTGGAAACCGTTTCATCTCGCTCGCACCACTTGTGTTTACTGCCTAGTCAGGTGACGTTATCGGCGCTATTTTTAGCAGGGCTTTCCCGAACAATTCAAGTGGTCAAACTGGACATTTGGAACGGACTATGAATATGGGGATAGCGAGGTAACATAAGTGGAAGTGCATACAATACATATATTCATTTAAAAAAACCGCCTTTTCACCTGATGTCCCTTTAAAGCATTATCTCTGTATGTTTACTTTTCTTTAAATTTCAGTTGCAGTTTCTTGACCAATTATCTCCTGCTCCCTATCTCACCAAAAGTAAAGATTCTCTTGAAAATCATGTTGTATTGATAGTCTGTCGTCGCTGATTTATATATCCTTCTTACGTAGGATAACATTTAGGATGTAATCTAACCACTCGGCGAATCTATAATTGGCACGTTACGATGTTCAACATATTTCCTTCTTGCACAAACATGTAGACCTGAATGACTAATTAATTAGCTATACAAGTAATAAAAAAATAACCAAAAGCATCAATCGGGCAAATAATAACATTGCGGTATGGTGCATACTATTTAATACATGTTAAACGATAACGATTGTATATGAAGGTATAGTTGCGAAGAAGTAGTGTTCAGAAAAAAATAAGTAAGCATGATCCACTTTTATTAAAAGTTGTCCAATTATCATTTAAATATTATGTAGCTGTTGCAAGGACGTTAAATAAATGATCTCTACCGTAAACTGATCTCAGTGTATCAACTCATGTACTTATGTTGTAACCTTCCAATTAATGTGGTTAACAAATTAGTCAAAAACCTGTAGACAAGCCAAATATACAACATCATGATGTGGTATCCGTAGCTCTGATTTTGACCGAAACCTTATGACCATGAATTTTGACGGACTTTAGTGATTGATGTCAGAACACTTGTTCGAAGTTTCATAATGAACTTGGTTCAACGCTTTTATCAGAAAGTTACAGACAAGTCAAATCTTAACAGACGGACAGACAGACAGCATGACACCAGCATACTCTCCTTTACAACCTCAGTTGCTGTATAAATAGATGTTTTAGATAATACAAACGTTGGCGAAACATAGAACAGAACTTCCATGTACATTGATTTGCCTACAAGGTAATTGAGAAGGACATGTTTGCCTTGACGATTACTTTTGTATTAAAGTTTTAATTTGCAATACCAACACATCGAATCCCATGGTGTGATTGACCGTTAAATATATGTGTACTAGCAAGGTAGCGTACTGTTAAAACAATATGAAGAAGGTTATGACAATATCAGTTTTGACGAGATTTTACTGTTACTAAATATTTGTATTGATTAGTTTATTTAATTGAAAACATGTCTGTATTTGCTTGCTTTATTTAAACATTTAATTCAATACCGTTAAAGAGCAGACTCTACACCTATTCTGATGATTTTAATAGACCTTTTTTATTGGATAGATAACTTTGTATTTTGATTGATAATACAACAAAACAGATACAAAAAAATATAACAATTTTTGTATGTGGTATTGCAAAAATGAGTTGTATAAAGCGCAGTTCACAGAAACGTTTCTGGTTTGTTTGTCCACTAATTGTACACTTTGTTGACTATTATAAATGTTCGTTTGAAAATTGTTTATTCTAAAATAAGGGTAGATAAAACACTAAAATGACCAGTTTTCAAGATGATCACTCCCATACCTTTTACACTAACTGAAAGATACGGATATAGTCCCTCTCGTCGTCTGTAATACTAGTATTAGCTACTACAAATGTGTCACCACAAACAGCTATTGCCCGTGGATATGTTATTCCATCTGATGACGTCAGCAGCTCTCTGACGTGTGTTCCGTCTCCTGACATCTGTACGATGTTGTTTGATTCCCCACCACACACGTAGATGTTACCCTCTCTGTCCACGTCTATTCCTCTAGCTTCCCTCACGACACCGACTTTCGCCACATCCGTACGACGTTTGTCAGCCGAAAGTCTAGATACCGCGACGTCCCCCGGGTTGGTGTTATTGACACTGACAAGTGTGTCTCCCTTTTTGATATCATGAGTGAGGGACCGACATGTGTTGTTATATCTGTATAACAAGTCGGCTGCTCCGTTCTGTGTCACACTGTATACTTCTCCCTCGCCTGTACCCACGACCAACCTCCCGTCTGTATGTGTTATACCATAACAGTTTTTACCATTTGACACATTGATCGCAGATGTCAGGGAGAGTTTTGAGGCCTTGACTTTCATGAGATGAACACAGCCAGGACTGCTGACGGCAACCGCTATCGTGTTTTTGTTTACCAGACACATATCCAAGGGATTTCCACGAACAATCACCTCGTTCAGGTACTGTCCTTTGTCTGTAAATAACTTCAGTTTTTTGTTGTAGAAATCACTTACTACTATCTGTGCACTCGGCATACACATAACGCCACGGGCATAGCTATTCTGTTTATCTGACGGGGACTTGATGTTAAATTTTCCGATTTCTTTCACACGTCGTTCTGACATGGGGTTTGCTAAATCGATATGGCTCCAAGGGATGCATCGTGGTTGTTTTCCGACGACGATCTTTCCCATCGCGTTATCACCAATGATATCATGTCCGGGAACAATTTGATGCTCGATGCTGAGGGATGTAAATGACTTACACAACATAGTGACCAGAGTCCTACACGACTCTACTTCTGACTGCCCTCTCTGATACAACACTATCGTCTCAATGTTGTCGTTTTGCTTTACGGCGTTAATGGACGACTTCAGGGTATTTTTCATCCCGTTCATCAGGCGTTCGCACTGCCGTGATGATGCCTCCATGTCTCTTTTCTCTTTTTTGAACAATGTAATCATCTCGTCGGTGATGTATTTCTGAAGTTTGTCAAGTCGTTTATCGACCTTTTGACGCAGGCCGGAGATGCTCTGCAGTGCAATTTCCTGGTTCTGTATCATGGTTTGGAGTTGATCATCAAAGTCCTTCACTCAGGAGTTCAAACGATCATTTCCTTTCTTCAACGCCGCCTGCATGTCTTCTAGTTGCGATCCTGCTTTTACCTTATGGCAATATTCCTTCATCTTTGGTACTTTTCCACAACTCCTATGGTCTTCGATCACACATTCGTTGCAGCACAGACGTTGGTGATCCTCACAATACCGAACCATTTTCTCGCCGTGTTGATAACACCGAGGGGCAGACGTTTCCCTATTTAGTCGTTTGCTATGGTTTCCGGTGACATCCAGTATATCACATTCAGTGTGTATGATATCATGAAGTTCTAACTTACAAATGTTGCAAAAGTTCTCGTTCATCGTCTTGCACCAATAACTGGCCGGGTTGTTCAGGTTACCTTTTGTCTGGCAGGGTTTGCAGTACAATGGTTCAGACGAACGTTCCTTAAGCTGGATAAGATCCTGGATCAAACTATTAGTCGGGAATTGCTCTGCCCATTTAGCCCTTGATTCTGCAAGCTGAACAGGAGAGGTCGTCATCCTACAGATCGGACAAGGGAAGGATGTTGTCGACATCATCTTCCCGGACAGTTCCTTTGTAATATATGTCCCGAGACAATCCTGACAGAAGGAGTGTAGGCACGGTAAGGACTTTGGCAGTTGAAGTTGCTCAAGGCATATTGGACACTCCAACAAGTGTGAGTCCAGTTCTGAACTCACACTTGTAGCCATTGTTAAAGTCAGAAGAGTCAACACAGACCTGAAATAGAAAAGAGAAAAAACTGTGAATATAATATAATACCAAGTGATAGACAGCTATCGAGGCCGGTTAGTAAGACATGTATTCTTTAAATGATTACTGCATAGCTAACAGTATAATGTAATCATCATGTGAGGTCGTTGATGTAATCAAGTAAAGGCTAGTTTTTTTTCTTTACATTAATTCTGACTTTAAACGAATTGTTTAAAGACATAGATGTGTCTTTAATGATATAGGGTGCGTAATGGTGAAAGTTTCCTTACTACAAGTAGTACCATAGTTTAAGGCTTGGAATTGTTCGAGTCGTAATTTTGGGAAATAATTTCACTGTTATCGTTTATACAACGCGTTTTACTTTTTTATTTTTTATTTTGCCTGGTGAATAGTTATGTTTAAGCGGTATTTTTTTATAATTTATGTCGATCGTCACTGATAAGTGTTATTGTGTTATGTCTGTTTATATGCATACCTTTTCCATTCAAGAAATAGTGATACAGTTGTAACATCATTTAAACAGTCATACATGTGTTTTCTTATACATTATTATGTGAAATAATAATCTCAGATATAAGCATACTACCTAATTGTTTGTGAGTCGAGATGTCGTAGAAGGGGATGCAACTCTTACATTTCCTTGTGGCAAATGTACCGTAAAAATGAATGCAGCTTTCGTTTGATACCAACGATATATACTTATACGCATTAAACGATGTTTACTCGCAGTTTTTTTTACAGTTAATCGATTTAGGACAGACAACAGAAAAAAACCTTTTACCGGAGTTTTGGTTTGTATACGTCTGACAAATCCAATGTTACAGTTCACCGTGTACTACAAGGAAATCACACATACATGGGTCATTATGGTTTGTTTGTATCATTGACATAGCCTGCATAAAATATAAGTGGTTATACCACTCTTTGACCGTTATACTCACCAATGGAACTCTTATCTGCACAGCTAGGAAGCACAAACTCCTACATACCATACATCTGTTTATACCTTGAATCCGTATATAACACAGGAAGTATGTCAAGCATTGTATAAATATCGAATGGTCAAGGTGGTATCACAATTCCGGATACTAGACGATTTTCTATGAGTTGTTATATTATGCTTTACTGGAAAAAAATACATACCAGTTTCATAAACAATGTTATATCTTTAATAGTATAGAAACTTTCAAAAACGACCTATACTATTTATAGAACAAATAAAAATATGAAGGCTCCACGATGGCTTATTGCCATGCGGCATTGTGTATTTATGACATTCTGATTACTGGAGCATGCGCTGAATTCATACTGGAAATCTAAGCTCATCATGCTTTGTATTTTTTGCACTGAAATAATCAACACCGTGCAAACAAATAACATTGTACGTATTGTCCAGTAGGTAATAGAGTATAGACTTTGCAAATACAATCAAATGAGAACATTTGAATCTTAATGTTTTAGGGCAAGAATGTGCAAACTGAAGCAGACATTTATATATAAGAGTTCGTGCGAACAACAAAACTTTTGTATTTATTATCGGTAATTAATAATATGGATTCCTGTCATTTAACTAACACGTGCCGAAGCGGTGAGGAATTGTGCCAGCCTATATCTGAATGTATTTTGTATTTTTTTTGTAAAACTGAGTTGACCGTACTGTTTTCGAATAGGCAAACATATAGGAAAACTGACAATACTTTGATTATGGCGCCCCTTTAAATCTATATCAACGGAGTCATATTTCCAGCTCATTTACCTGATCTTCACACACTTGTCCCCATCTCAGGTGCCGGTACCTTTCAATATTCGTGTTTAAATAGAGAACAGATCATATGTGTTATATGTTATATTGCATTCTATGCTTCAGAGAACAACATCACTTATATACGAAGAACTAATTATATTATGTAATAGTCAACTACACAACTATTAACGAGTTATCACCTTTGTGAATCTTTCTCTTATAGACATATTGTATGGCCTTATGTCACCGCTATACAATTGCAAAGTCACTCAAAGTGTTATGAATACTCAGAGAGTATTGACAACGTGCTGATAATTTTTTAAACTCTACCTCAGAGCGACCAAAGCATATTTGTGACATAAATAGAAAGGTACCTTTGCGTCTATGTCATGTTATTATGGTATGTGTAGACAACGTTTTCATTTGGTGATTTAACCAAAAAAAAAGGAAAGGTCATCAAGTGCAGCAGATGTATACGTTCTTTGTGTTTCTGCATCAATCCTAATTGGTAAGTTGGTACTTCCTGACATTGTTTTCCAAGTAATATCCGTACACTCTAACAGTGTATATACATGTTAGTGTGGTTTTATATATCATCTTTCAATTGTAAGCTCCATTCACCATTTATATAAGCTGTAGTTTTCCAACATAATGTATTTCTGCAAATATCACATTATGAATATAAACTTCAGCATTACCAATTAAAATGTTCAATAGGTTTTTTTATCATTTGGAAATGCATAGCAATTTATATGCCTTGTATTGTTGAACAGTTTTACTATTTTGCTATATAAGAAAATACTGCATTTTATGCAGTTTAAGGCCAAACAAGTGCGAACGTTGTAATGACCTTCGTTTCCGAGATAATATATATTTTTAATATACCTCGACTCAGCGGCTATCGCCCCGATATGGGTACATGAAGCTCACATATGTGACGTCACAAGTTTAACGCTGCCTTATAGACTGTACTGGGGCTGCGATCGTGAACTTTTTAGTTATGTATATTATATATCCCGTCATCATTGACTTATGTAGGTAAAGTTTAAAGTGATACATACACTGTACATATAATGACTTTTTTTTACACAATTTAATGATGGAATGCGTTCCTTTTGAGAAGGCAAACGATGTGCTGTATGCGAGTGTCCGAACACAAATGCAGATGATATACAAATGATTGTGTGTAGGTACATAATTCGTTAATTTAGTGCTTGTAAATATTATACTTTTCATTATTCATTTGATCTCTAGAAACTATAATGAACCCCTATATTCAACACAAATAATTTAATCTCGCTTGTAACAAACCTTTTCATTAGCCTAAACAATTATGTTATCAGTCCATACCATAAAAATGATGTCGCCGTGTGTAACGTCGCTTTTGATTGGCTGATACAGCGGCGTAATAATTTCTAAGACAAAAGTGTCCATCAATAAAAGTTGATTTCCACAGGGATCGTGTATAGTAGATTAAATTATAAGGATTACAACAAAAATCCGGAGTGCACTCTCATCATTATTTAGAGTATACTCCGTTTTTTTGTGTTATAGATCCATAACATAAGAAATGTATTGAAGTTATTGCTTAAATAAATGGATTAAAAATCGAAAAATCGAGTCAAATTAATGTAAGCGCACCTCTTTGTTTACAATATGCGGGAGATATACGATTGAAATTGACAAAATAAACCATAAAAAAACAGTACAATAAATTATACCCAAAATGAACAGCAACTCATGTATTTTACCCCTATTTATAAATACTTGAAATAATATTAATAAGCATGCACTATATGCGACATTAGTTGTCTTGTATAGTTACATTACACATAGAGGTATTAGGAAGGGGATACCTGTCCGTTCAGGTTTCACAAATATCTGTAATTTATCAATAAACCACCTGATCAGATGACAATGTGCATAGCATGATCCAGCATTATCTGTTTTGTTCCTGATTTTCATCTGTCGGGTGATGTAGTTGTACTGTGAATAGCGAACAGGTGAAAATCGTACACTTTGCACGTTAAAATCTCGTTATTGGGCTGACCAATTTATGCGGTTTTCGACCGTTTTGATATTGGATCATATATAATTATATTATGTGTGTTTCTCTGTTTGTTCAGGGTAGACGTTAAAAAAGAAATATTACACACAGACCAACAAATAAACATAAAATAGATGTCAACGCTGTAAAATGTGTATGGTATTGTTTAGATAACAACACATGATTAAGATTTATTCTATTGGTGTGTTACATACAAGATAAATAGGTATATTTACTATTGATAAAATGGTTGCGAGGAAATAGAAAATGTGAAAATGACGCAGATACCTTTTTCTTCTGTACCTTTTATATACCAACATTTTCTACACAACCTGAACGTTATAATGGTTGCGGTATGTGCTTTGTACCCATTTCATTATATAACTGTTAACAAGTTGTATGATTTAATCTTTCGTCCTCGAGATAAATGTATTCAACATTTCTTGAAGGAAAGATGCAATGGCATGAAATATATATGTTCAATTGTTAAATACAGAAGAACATTTTAAAAATAACAGATATTGATTAAATGCCTCTTATAATGCAAAACCAGAAAATGCCAAAAGAGAATTTGACGCATAATTTCATATATATATATTTTATTTGAGGACAAATCTTTGACAAATAAAATCGAACTAATTGATAGGCAGATTAATTGATTCCCCTGCCCTTTCTTATCAATGCATCATCGATAAGGGTTATGTCCTCTATAAGTACTATTGCCTGACATACGTTATGGGAGTGTGAGGTTTGTCAGAAACCAAAACAATTCAGATTTTCTAGTAAAGCAATGACTCATGCATTACGGTTTCTTACAAAAAGGGACAAAACTATTAGGTTGTTATTTTGATATTAAGTTTTAGATTAAAGTATTGCAGATAGTATTTAAAACATTTATGATCAAAAATATAATGGATTTTATGGATTCAGGTTTTGAATAAAAGTAGGTTGCTTTTTGTTTTCCGTTTAGTTGCCAATATAGAGTTGCATCGATGATGTTGGTTATAATGCCTTGAGGAGTTTATGATGAAAACACGGAACTTGTTCATTGTCATTCATATTTACGTTTATGTAACCACCACGCCTACTCTGAGTGTATGGTAGATACGCCGGAGATACTTAGTGTGGTGGCACTTGCAACGTTTCATTTTGTGTGTGCAAGCAAGGTAAAATTACAGTGGGATATTATAATATGTTTGAACCTATTCATCACAGGATTGATTAAAAATAGAAAAAACAAAACTCACAAAAAAACAGTAACACCGACACAGTTGCGTATTTGTATTTTGTTTTTGTGGTACCCTATACAACACACATATCAATCACAAGTGTCGATAACGACCTTCAAACATACTAACATATCTAAGATGTCCCAAATAAGCAACCAACAATGTTTTCGAAACGTTCACTAGACAGTTGTTGTGCTTTTACCCACTGTTGCTCGATAACTGACAAATACTGATAACATCACTAGATAAATGGCAAGAGACGCGTGTAACAAATATTGTACCTCGTTAACGTGTTATCGTATGTTTATGGAACATAATAGTCATGACGTATTGGTAAAATATTTTTCTCAACATTAAATTAATCTGATCTCAACACAAAAGTGAATCTTTGGCGTTATAATCATCAATTCATCAGTAATATACAGAACAGTTTGTATAAAAAAACCAATCGATATTGCCTATACAGGTATATAGAACAGAAAGTGTATGAACTGAATCTGACAACAGCGATGCTGCATAACACTTGGCATCCCTATTGCAGTGTTTGTATCCGTATTAAAAGCAAATGTGTATGGTGTTTTGGTAGAGGAACCTGATTATTTGTTTCCCTAATATTAAGCCTATCTTACAGAGTCAATGGGTAGTAGGTACTAAGCTATTATCATATCCTGCCTTGTCTCTACATTTTCTAGTACTTGTTATCCATATTTTCGACCTTAATTTAAGTATCTCTGTTTTTATATTGACAAAATGCAGTAAAAGGCTATCATTCCAAGGTCCTTACCAATGCTAATGTAAACTTAAGTAAGACTCTATATCTCAATAAAGTAGTATACCTCAACAGGTGTAATCGATGTATGCCCAATGTCATATTTGTTCATCAAGGTGAAATTAGCATACCCATATATAAAACATATATATAAGCACAACTGTCTTTATGAAACATTCGCTGTTATCACGCATTTCCCGATACAAAGTGCTCTAGGTACATCGCAAAATCAAAGTTCATGACATATAATTCTTCATATTGGCATAAATTTGCCTGTCGGATAAACGAAAGAACCTGTTGATACCTATCTCTCAGTGAAATATTATACAGGTATAATCAATGTTCGCTCATTGTCATATTTTCCCTTCACAGTGAAATCATCCATTCACGTATATAGCATATTCTGCACAATTGCCTGTATAAATATTTCACAATATGTACACCAAAAGGTCAGAAGTAACGACAACTCAGTCTGTATATAGTTACATGCATTATATTTGCATGACTAATAAACGCAATACCATTTTGTTACCGACTTGGTTTCTTCTTGTTATCCTTATGAACTGAGTGTATTGCTACGTTAACTGCCCTTTTTTCTATAAGTAACACAGCTCAAATCGATTGGCATTTTTTTCTACACCGTACGTAATTACCATCAATACAATCCACCAATTTCATATTTGACCTATGGATACAACAAAAACAATGCAATTTTAATGTTTTGTAATTGTATTAAGCTAAAGGTTTTAGACAATCACATCAAAGCATTGCTGATACTTTGAGAAACTGATTCCTTTGGTGTTAACACGAGCTCTTTAATCTCTAATTTACTGTTTATTATATCGCTAATTTATTGCATTCCTTTCAAGTGTACAGCACAATTTGTTTTATTTATATTTTATTTAGCACAGCTGAAAGAAACGAATATAGTTCTTCTCGTCTGTAGTACTATCATTAGTTATCACAAATGTGTCGCCACAAACAGCTATTGCCCATGGAGAGTTAATTCCATCTGATCAAGTCAGAAGTTCCCTGACGTGTGTACCGTCCGCAGACATCTGCACGATGTTGTGTGATCCCCCACCACATAGTATGTGTTACCTTTCCTGTCGATGTCTATTCCCCTAGGATCCCTCACGACACCGACCTTCATCACATCCGTGTGACATGTATCTGCCGACAGTCTAGACACCGCGACTTCCCCCGTGGTGGTGTTCCTGACACTTACGAGTGTGTCACCCTTTATTGGATCATGTGTTAAAGACCAACAGTAGTTATTATATTTGTATAACAACTCGGATGCTCCGTTCTGGGTCACACTGTGTACTGGTCCTCGACCTGTACCCAAGACAAACTTCCCGTCTGTATGTGTTATACCATAACAGTTTTTACCATTTGACATGCTAATATCAGATGCCAGGGAGAGTTTTGAGTCCTCGACCTTTACGACACGTATACCGCCAGGACTGTTGATTTCGACCGTCACTGTTTTGTCGTCCACCAAACACATATCCCAGGGATTCTCCCGCACCGTGAACTCATCCAGGTACTGTCCTTTGTCTGTAAACAATTTCAGCCTTTTTGTTGCTGTAATCACTTAGAACTATATGTGCACATGGCAGGTACACAACTCCAACAGCTGAGCAATCATATCGATCTGAGGGTAGCTTGATGTTGAACTTTCTGATTTCTGTTACGTGTCGTTCTGACATTGGGGTAGCTAAATTGATATGGCCCCCAGGGATACATCGTGGTGTTTTCTCGAAGACAATCTGTCCCATCGCGTTATCGCTAATAATATCATGTCCGGGAACAATTTGATGATCGATGCTGACGGATGTGAAGGACTTGTTATCTCCGTGACAAGTGTCTTACACGACTCCACTTCTGTCTGTCCTCTCTGATACAACACTATCGTCTCAATGTTGTCGTTTTCCTCTACGGCTTAAATGGACGACTTCAGGGTATTAAGCATACCATTCATCAGACGTTCACACTGCAGTAATGATGCTTCCATTTCTCCTTTCTCTTCTTTGAACACGATAATCAACTCGTCGGTGATGTCTTTCTGAAGCTTGTCTAGTCGTGTATCGACCTTTTTACGCAGGTCGGAGATACTCTGCAGTGCGATTTCTATATTTTTTATCATGGTTTGGAGTTGTTCATCCATTCATTCACAAGTGAGTTCATATTCTCTGTTCCTTTCTTCAACGCCTGCATGTCTTGTAGTTGCGATCCTGCTTTTATTTTCTGAAAGTATTCCGTCATTTTTTTTACTTTCTCCGCAATTCCTTTGGTCTTCGACCATGCATTCGTTACAGCACAGACGTTGGCGATCCTCACAATACCGAACCCTTTTCTCGTCGTGTGTGTGGTCGTTTCCTATGGCTTCTGGTGACATTCATTATATCACAGTCATTATGTATGATATCATGAAGTGTTACCTTACAAGTGTTGCAAAAAATATCGTTCATTGTCTTGCACCAGAAACTGGCTAGGTTGTTTGAGTTACCTTTTGTCTGGCAGGGTTTGCAATACAATGGTTCAGACGAACTTTTCTTTAGCTGGATAAGGTCCTTTGTCACCGAAATAGTCAGAAATTGTTCTGCCCATTTGTCCTTGGTTTCGGCCTGATTGACCGAAGGGGTCATCCTCCTACAAACTGGACAAGTGAATGATGTTGACGACGCCATCTTCCCTGATAGTTATTTGGTGATAAAGGTCCCTAGGCAATCCTGACAGAAGGAGTGGAGACAGGGTAAGGACTTGGGTTGTTGAAGACGCTCCAGGCAGATTGGACACTCTAGTAAGTGTAAGTCCAGTTCCGGAGGTAGACCACCTTCAGCCATTGTAAGGGTAAGAAAGAGTCAACACAAACCTGAAATAGAAAATGACTGTGATTATAAATAAATACCAATAAGACAGACAGCTATAGAGAAACAGAGGCCAGTTTATAGCACATGGAATATTATATACACGATTATCTAATAAATACAGATGCAATTTAATCAGTATGAAATTTAGTATTTTTTCCTGTTTTTTTCTCATAGTTAATTCCGATATAAAACAATCTGTCTTTAGGCGGCACGGTGTCTAAAATGATATATGGTACGTAATGGTTATCGTACAAATGGTATCATTTGAAGGTTTTGACAAATGATTTAAGTTTTGCCATTTAGGAAGCTTCATCACATAGTGGTGTTTTCCGTATGTCCGATATACAGCACATTTTACATTTTGTGTAGTGTGTAATTCATTTAGCGGTATTGTTTATATTTCATACTGATGATCAATAGTATTATCGTGTTTGAGTATTTATGTCTATGTATATGCATAAACTTTCAATTTCATGAAACAGTGATAACATCATTTAATCAAAGACATACATTTGTTATCTTACACATAAGTATGTGACTAATCACCTCAGATTTAAACAAATAGTTTAAGAACTTTGTCCTGCACAAACCCTAGGTGTTCATAAGACATTGAACCCTGAATAACCAATCACTTTTGAGAACCAATACTATGCTAGTATTGAAGTCCATTTGACGTAGCAGAGGAGTTATCTCTTATCTTTTTTTGTCGCGAACAAACTGTATACATGGATGCACTCCTATATGCGTACGTATTAAAATGTAACGATGTTTACTAGCCATTAGCTATCAATACAAACAGTACATGTATCAGCAAAAGTGTGCCAGCCTTGCAGTACAGGTAAAACTGTATTGTACACAGATTATCATAGATTGTTTGTAAAATAAACATCACATGATAGGGTACACTATCACAGTTGTCCATTACACTCAGCCAGGGAACAACTATTTACACGGAAGACACAAACGCCTCTCCCAACAGCAACCGGATATATGGTCACACCTCGAATCTGTCTCTCCCCTAACGCGGGTTACATGTCTAATCCGTAATTGATCTATATTTAGATCATGCCTATAAATACTATAACATGTTTCAACCGGATGTGTGCTCTGGAACATTCTATAATCTTGAGCAAAATAAAAAAAAACTAGAACACGATAAATATATGTGTTTAATATTCAAAAACTAGACGCTAGTGTTGTTCTGGAGCCTTCTTCAAAAAGGATGGGGGATGAACCGGCAATATACTTAATTGTATGCGACCTGTTCGGACTTGTCCTTTTATGTTAAAACGCTATATATGTCCGCCATATTTGTGTTACCGATATCTCATTTCTCTTATTGTATGATCAATATTTGGACATCAATTCACCACTAAGTGAAGACATTTTATAATTTAGATATATTCTGATCATAATAACACCATGCCCTATGGCCTAATATCATCGTATATCCAAACAAAATCGTGTATGTGTATCTCAACTGTATGCACACCTACACTACAAAGCAATAAATATCTGTGTTTTCTCAACCGGTAAGACACTTTGTATACATACTTCGTTTTTAGTAACCATGGATCTTAAATTATGTCGGCGTTTTGCTTGTAAACGCTTCAGTGATATAACTATGCATTAGTGGGAAAATATCGCGATGCCCGATTGTGAGTTTAATACAATTGTTGTTCTATTTTCTGACGTTCTTATGCTAATTAGTCCAATTGTAATTACCTAAATTGTGAATATTTACATGCTAAAAATAGCACACCCGCCGATTCACATCATGCGTAACGTAGCTTGTAGCACCCACTACACCCGCTGTTACCTGAGGAAATCTATATTTTTATCATGTCATATGATAGTGTCGATATAATCAAGCACTACTCTAAATATAATCCAGTAAAGCGATGTCTTAAGGTAAATGACAAATTGACTTTGCAATATTTATTTCATTTTTTATAATTGTTAATAGGGTGTATATCTCAATTGTTATGGTAACTTTACCAGGATTGTTATAATTATTTTATATTTAACAAGTGTTGTATCATTAGATGAAGAAAAAGAAAGAAAACAAATCAATGATTACTCATTTTCTCTATTTGTGTATATCTGTTATTCTTCGCGATATAAAGTTTACATGCATCAATATGAGACTGTCAAGACAAATCCAATTACCGTTTGGACGTAATTGCTAAATGTTTGTTCCTGGTGCCTGTGGCACACAATTCACTTTAATATTAGACATGTTAAACTGATAGTCTAAAGACATGTCGTCAGAGACTAACATTTCATGCTCAGGGTTCATTTGTATCCACTTCTAATTGATAATTGACATGCATCTATTTCATTACTAGATAATTGACAGCTAGTCATTGTAAAAAAATACGTTTATTTCCAGTTGTTTAAGTGTCTGTATATTCAATAAATCAGATTAATATTGTAATATAATTATTGAATATAAGGAAAAGGGTGACAATTTAGAATAACAGCGACATTTTGTCTAGGTTCTTTAATTTTAAATTGAAACTGATGATTCCTGGCATATCTATGAAGACATACATTGTACTACATTGGTTGGATTATTTTCAGCGTATGTATCTTTGAGCATTGCTTGTTTTCTATCATAAGGATGAACAAAAAAATATTGTCAAATTTAACTAACACGCAAAGTGTTCACTGTATACTATTTAAACTAGTTATATATACGAAAATAATTGTCTTCGTCTTTACCTGTAAAGTTTGTGATAACCACCACATCACCCCTATCTCATATTTAAAGAAAACGAATGCAATTTAAACATTTGTTAATTCAATCTGTTTTGTTGTAAAACTATAGGTTTACTACAGTCACACTAACACATTGCTGATAGGTAAAGACACTGATTCCTCCAGCGTTTACACCAGCACTTACATGTTTGAAGTAAAGTTTGTATAGATGTATGCACGGTGTTTATTCTATCGTCAAGATATAAGCATACATTTCAAGTGTCCAGCACACATCTACTTTTCTTTGTATTTCATTTAGCACAGTTGAAAGACACGGATATAGTTGCTCTCGTTTGTAGTACTGTTATTAGTGACCACAAATGTATTACCACGAACAGCTATTGCACATGGCTTGACCATTCCATCTGATGACGTCAGCAGTTCCCTGACGTGTGTCCCGTCCATAGAGATCTGAACGACGTTGTGGGAATCAAACCCACACACGTAGATGTTACCCTCCATGTCCACGTCTATTCCCATAGCTCCCTTCACGACTCCAACATTTAACACATCCGTACGACGTTTGTCAGCCGACAGTCTAGATACCGTGACGTCTCCCTGTGTGATGTTATTGACACTGACAAGTGTGTCTCTTCTTTTGATATCATGAGTGAGGGACCGGCATGTGTTGCTATATTTGTATACCAACCCGGCTGCTCCGTCCTGTCTCAAACTGTATACTTCTCCTCCACCCGTACCAACGACCAACTTCCCGTCTATATGTGCTATACCATAACAGTTTTTATCATTTAACACCTTGATTGTAGATGTCAGGGAGAGTTTTGAGGCCTTGACCTTTATGAGGTTAACACATCCAGGACTGCTGAGAGCAACCGCTACCGTGTTGTTGTTTACCAGACACATATCCCAGGGATTTCCCCGAACATTCAACTCGTCCAGGTACTGTCCTTTGTCTGTAAATAACTTCAACTTTTTGTTGTAGAAATCACTTACTATTATCTGTGCACTCGGTACATACACAACACCACGGACATAGCTATTCTGTTTATCTGACAGGGACTTGATGCTAAATTTTCCGATTTCTTTCACACGTCGTTCTGACATTGAATTTACTAAATCGCTATGGCTCTCAGGGATGCATCGTGGTTGTTTCCCGACGACGATCTTTCCCATCGCGTTACCACTAATGATATCATGTCTGGGAACAATTTGATGCTCGATGCTGACGGATGTGAATGATTTACTCAACTCAGTGACCAGGGTCCTACACGACTCCACTTCTGCCTGTCCTCTCTGATACAACACTATCATCTCAACGTTGTCGTTTTCATCTACGGCTTTAATGGACGATTTCAGGGTATTTTTCATTCCGTTCATCAGACGTTCGCACTGCCGTGATGATGCCTCCATGTCTCTTTTCTCATCTTTGAACAAGGTAATTAACTCGTCGGTGATGTCTTTCTGAAGCTTGTCTAGTCGTATGTCGACCTTTTGACGCAGGTCGGAGATGCTCTGCAGTGCGATTTCCTGTTTCTGTATCATGGTTTGGAGCTGTTCATCAAAGTCCTTCACTAATGAGCTCATACTCTCTGTTCCTTTCTTCAACGCCGCCTTCATGTCTTCTAGCTGCGATCCTGCTTTTACCTTCTGACAATATTCCGTCACCTTTGGTACTTTTACACAACTCCAATGGTCTTCGATCACGCATTCGTTGCAGCACAGAATTTGGTGATCCTCACAATACCGAACCATTTGTTCGCCGTGTTGATAACACCGAGGGGCAGACGTTTCTTTTTTTTGTCGTTTGCTGTGGTTTCCGGTGACATTAAGTATATCACAATCATTATGTATGATATCGTGAAGGTGAACCTTACAAGTGTCACAAAAGTTCTCGTCCATCGTCTTGCACCAAAAACTGGCTGGGTTGTTCATGTTACCTTTTGTCTGGCAGGGTTTGCAGTACAATGGTTCAGACGAACGTTCCTTTAGCTGGATAAGTTCGTTTATCACAGTATTAGTCGGAAAATGTTTTGCCCATTTATCCTTGGTTTCTGTCTGATTAACCGGATGGGTTATCCTCCTACAAACTGGACAAGAAAATGATGTTGCCGACGCCATCTGCCCGGACATCTCCTTGGTGATACAAGTTCCTAGACAATCCTGACAGAAGGAGTGAAGGCAGGGTAAGGACTTGGGTTGTTGAAGTCGCTCTAGGCAGATTGGACATTCCAGTAAGTGTAAGTCCAGTTCCGGAGGGAGACCGCCTTCAGCCATTGTACGGGTCAGAATGAGTCAACACAGACCTGAAATATAAAATGGCAGTAGTTATAATTTAATACCAATAAGAAAGACAGCTACAGAAGCCGATAAGTAACACGTGGACTATTATTTACGTGATTATGTAATAAATACCGATGCAATTTAGTCATCATTAATATTGTCCAAGTAATTTAATTTAGGTTAAGTTATGTTTCCCTCTTTCATCTCATAGTTAATTCTGATTTTAAAAAACTATCTATGGAAGACATTGTGTCTAATATGATATATGGTGCGCAAAGGCTAGCGTTTCTATAGTACAAGTGGTACCATTTGTTTTAGTTTTTGAAAGCTTCCAGTCGGTTTTTGATAAATAATTGTAATGTTGAATACATTAGTCTGTATTATAATCACCTCAAATTTAAACAAATATGTTGAAACCTATGTCCTGAAATGACCTTAAGTGTTGATAGGACATTTTACCCTGAACAACCAACCATTGTTGAGAACTGATACTATACTAGGGTTGAAGTCCTTAAACGTAGCAGGGGAGGTAACTCTTATTTATTCATGTCGCCAAAATACTGCATACATGGATGCACATGAGAGCTTTCGTTTGATACGCATATAATAATATGCGTACGTTCCTACATTCGTACGTTCTTACATGTAACGATATTTACTAGCTATTTGCTAACAGTACAAACAATATATGCTAAAAAATAATTAATAAGTGTCGGTATGTATATGTCTAACACAGCAAAAGTGTGTCTGCATTGTAGTACAGGTAAAATTGTATTATACACAGATAACATAGATTGTTTGTAAAATAAACACCACAGGCTAGGGTACAATATCACATTTGTCCATTACACTCACCCAGTGAACAATTATTTACACGGAAGACACAAACTCCTCTCCCAACAGCAACCGTGTTTTTTGTCACACCTCGAATCCGTCTCTCACCTAACGTGGGGTACATGTCTTATCCGTAATTCATCTATTTTTAAATCATGCCTATAAATACTAAAACAGGTTTCAACCGGATGTGTTGCTCAGGAACATTCAATAATCTTGAGCAAAATAAGAAAAAGTAGAAGACGATAGATATATGTATTTCATATCCATAGACCAGTTCCTACTTGATTACAATGGCCCAGCAAGTCGAGACATGTTCAGGCGTGTGTTGGGCATTATCGTCAGCCATATTGAAAACCTATCTATTACGCATGTACTCAATCTATGTCTGTGCATAAAATTAATGATACAAAACATGTATTATATCAAATAAAGGTTACCTTGTTCAAGCAAAATGTCTGCGGAATTAATCCATGACACATGTAGTTTTAAACCCACTAAATTTACCATAGAACATGTATATAATCTATTATAGGTCATGACAGTATATTTACACATGTGTGCATACGGTACTGTATGCACACACCAGTAAAGACCTACCAGCCCCTTCAGCTTGAACAGTTACATAATTAGACGCCAGTGTTGTTTTGGAACTTTCTTTAAAAACAATGGGGTGAGGGGGGAGACGAAAAGACAATAAACTTAATTGTATGCGACCTGTCTGGACTTGTCCTTTCATGTTCAAACATTATGTATGTCCGACATAATTGTGTTATCGATATCTCATTATTCTTACTGTATGATCCATATTTGATATCAATTCACCACTAAGTGAAGAAATATTATAATTTAAATATTCTTATCATAATAGCACCATGCCCTATGGTCTAAAATCGTATATGTGTATCTCAATTGTATGCACACCTACACTACGAAGCAATAAATACCTGTGTGCTTTCAACCGGTAAGACACTGTGTATACATGCTTCGTTTTTATTAGCCATGTATCATAAATTCTGTCGGAGTTTTGCTTGTAATTGCATCAGTGATATCACTATGCATTTGTGTGAAAATGTTATGATGCCCGATTGTAAGTTTGATACAATGGTTGTTCTATTTTCTTGAGTTCTTGTGATAATTAGTGCTCTTGTAATAAACTAAAATATGAATTTTGACATGCTAAAAATAACACCAACGCCAATTCACAGCATGCGTAACATATCCCCTAGCACCCAGGACACCCGCTGTCACCTTGTATCATTGTGAAATTACTGTATTTTTATCAGGTCATCTGATAGTGTATATCTAATCAAGCACTACTCTAAATATAATTCAGTAATGCGATGCTCTTTAGGTAAATGATCAGTTGATTTGCAATATTTGTTTATTTTTCATAATTGTCATTAGGGTGCATATTTCAATTATTATGGTAACTTTATCGGGATTGTTATAATTGTTTTATATTTAACAAGTGTTGTATCATGAGATGAAGAAAAAGAAATAAAACAAATCAATGATTACTCCTTTTCTGTGATTGTGTATATCTGCTATTCTTCACGAAATAAAGATAACATGAATCAATATGGGATTGTAAAAAGTCAAATAAAAATGAGCCGTCTGGCCGTAATTGCTGACTGTTTGTTCCTGGTGCCTGTGGTACATAATTCACATTGATATTAGACATGTAAAACTGATAGTCTAAAGACATGTCGTCAGAGACTAACATTTAATGTTCAGGGTTCATTCCTATCCACTACTTATTGACAATTGACATATATCGATTACATCACTAGATAATTGACAGTTAGTAATTGCAAAAAATACGTTAATTCCCATTTGTTTAGGTGTTTGTATAGTTTATAGATCAGATGAATATTGTTACATAATTATTGAATATGATAAAAAGATGACACTCTAGAATAATAGCGACAGTGTGTATATGTTCTTTTATTTTAGTTGAAACTGATGATTCCTAGCGTATCTGTGAAGACATACTACATTGGTTAGATTATTTTCAGTGTATGCATCTTAGAGCATTTTTTTTTTTTTTTTTTTCGATCATAAGGATAAACAAAAAGTGTGAAAATTGACTAACAAACCAAGTGTTCACTGTATACCATTTACACGAGTTATACATACGGATTTACTTGTCTTCGTCTCTACCTGTATAGTTCGTGACAACCAGCACATCACACCTATCTCATATTTATGATATGGATACAAGAAAACGAATGTAATTTAAACATTTGGTTATTTAATGTGTTTCGTTGTAAAGCTATAGATTTACTACACTCACACTAAAACATTGCTGATAGGTAGAGAAACTGATTCCTCCAGCGTTTATACCAGCACTTATATGTTTAAAGTAAAGTTTGTATAGATATATGCACGGTGTTTATTCTATCGTCAAGATATAAGCATACATTTCAAGTGTCCAGCACACATCTACTTTTCTTTGTATTTCATTTAGCACAGTTGAAAGACACGGATATAGTTGCTCTCGTTTGTAGTACTGTTATTAGTGACCACAAATGTGTTACCACGAACAGCTATTGCACATGGCTTGACCATTCCATCTGATGACGTCAGCAGTTCCCTGACGTGTGTCCCGTCCATAGAGATCTGAACGACGTTGTGGGAATCAAACCCACACACGTAGATGTTACCCTCCATGTCCACGTCTATCCCCATAGCTCCTTTCACGACTCCAACATGTAACACATCCGTACGACGTGTGTCAAACGACAGTCTAGATACCGCGACGTTTCCCTGTGTGATGTTATTGACACTGACAAGTGTGTCTCTTCTTTTGATATCATGAGTGAGGGACCGGCATGTGTTGCTATATTTGTATACCAACCCGGCTGCTCCGTCCTGTCTCAAACTGTATACTTCTCCTCCACCCGTACCAACGACCAACTTCCCGTCTTTATGTGCTATACCATAACAGTTTTTATCATTTAACACCTTGATGGTAGAAGTCAGGGAGAGTTTTGAGGCCTTGACTTCTATGAGGTTAACACATCCAGGACTGCTGAGAGCAACCGCTACCGTGTTGTTGTTTACCAGACACATATCCCAGGGATTTCCCCGAACATTCAACTCGTCCAGGTACTGTCCTTTGTCTGTAAATAACTTCAACTTTTTGTTGTAGAAATCACTTACTATTATCTGTGCACTCGGCACATACACAACACCACGGGCATAGCTATTCTGTTTATCTGACAGGGACTTGGTGCTAAATTTTCCGATTTCTTTCACTCGTCGTTCTGACATGGATTTTACTAAATCGCTATGGCTCTCAGGGATGCATCGTGGTTGTTTTCCGACGACGATCTTTCCCATCGCTTTACCCCTAATGATATCATGTCTGGGAACAATTTGATGTTCGATGCTGACGGATGTGAATGATTTACTCAACTCAGGGACCAGGGTCCTACACGACTCCACTTCTGCCTGTCCTCTCTGATACAACACTATCATCTCAATGTTGTCGTTTTCCTCTACGGATTTAATGGACGATTTCAGGGTATTTTTCATTCCATTCATCAGACGTTCGCACTGCCGTGATGATGCCTCCATGTCTCTTTTCTCTTTTTTGAACAATGTAATCAACTCGTCGGTGATGTCCTTCTGGAGTTTGTCAAGTTGTTTATCGACCTTTTCACGCAGGTCTGAGATGCTCTGAAGTGCGATTTCCTGGTTCTGTATCATGATTTGGAGCTGTTCATCAAAGTCCTTCACTAATGAGCTCATACTCTCTGTTCCTTTCTTCAATGCCGCCTGCATGTCTTCTAGCTGCGATCCTGCTTTTACCTTCTGACAATATGCCGTCACCTTTGGTACTTTTACACAACTCCTATGGTCTTCGATCACGCATTCGTTGCAGCACAGAATTTGGTGATCCTCACAATACCGAACCATTTGTTCGCCGTGTTGATAACACCGAGGGGCAGACGTTTCTTTTTTTTGTCGTTTGCTGTGGTTTCCGGTGACATTAAGTATATCACAATCATTATGTATGATATCGTGAAGGTGAACCTTACACGTGTCACAAAAGTTCTCGTTCATCGTCTTGCACCAAAAACTGGCTGGGTTGTTCAGGTTACCTTTTGTCTGGCAGGGTTTGCAGTACAATGGTTCAGACGAACGTTCCTTTAGCTGGAGAAGTTCGTTTATCACAGTATTAGTCGGAAAATGTTTTGCCCATTTATCCTTGGTTTCTGTCTGATTAACCGGATGGGTCATCCTTCTACAAACTGGACAAGAAAATGATGTTGCCGACGCCATCTGCCCGGACATCTCCTTGGTGATACAAGTTCCTAGGCAATCCTGACAGAAGGAGTGGAGGCAGGGTAAGGACTTGGGTTGTTGAAGTCGCTCAAGGCAGATTGGACATTCCAGTAGCTGTAAGTCAAGTTCCGCAGGGAGACCGCCTTCAGCCATTTTGAGGATCAGAAAGCGTCAGCACAAATCTAAAATAGAAAATGACTGTGATTATAATTCAATACCAATAAGATAGGCAACTTTAGAGAAACAGAGGCCAATTCATAACACATGGAATAGTATATACATGATTTGTTAATCAATTCCGATGCAATTTAATCAGACTGAAATATTGTCCTCATAGGTTTATTGAGGTTTAGTCATTTATATGTTGCCTAATGGCTAGTGTTTCTATAAAACAAATGGTACAACTTTAAGATTTTGACAAATAATTTCAGTTTTATCTTTATGAAGCCTTATCACATAGTAGTGTTTCCCGTATGACCGATATACAGCACATTTTCCATTTTTTGTAGTGTATAATTCATTTAGCGGTATTGTTTATATTTCATATCGATCACCTATAATAATTTAATTTTACCTATCTCCACCATAATATTTGTTTTGGTATATATCGTATATACCTAAAAAGAAAAACAACTGATGACGGAACTACTTTTTACACTTCAGAATGCAAAATTAAAACGCAGCTGTTTTTTTTTTAGCGCAATTGTATAGTTGACGTAAAAAATAAATAAATCTTTAACTGTGCATTTACAACGTGTTTGTTTACTTTTTTAAACTAAATCCGGTTCGCGGATTTATGCAAAGTGCACATTTTTTTTTCGGTATATACCGTATATACAAAAAAAAATTATTGGTCATTCCTTAAATAACATCGTGTTTGAGTATTTAGGTCTGTGTAAAAGCGTACCGTTTCATTTTCATTAAATAGTGATAACATCATTTAATCAAAGCCATACATTTGTTATCTTACACATAATTTTGTGTCTAATCACTTCAAATTTAAACAAACATTTTGAGAACTTTGTCCTGAAATGACCCTAGGTGTTGATAGGATATTGAACCCTGTACAACCAATCATTAACTTTTTGAGAACCGATACTATGTTAGTTAACTGTTTAAGTCATTTTGACGTAACAGAGGGGGAGTGTGTGTGTGTGTGGGGGCGGGGGGGGGATAACTCTTCTATTTCCTAGTCGCCAACAACCTATGTATACATGGATGTACATGAGAGTTTTCGTTTGATACTCGTATATACATACGTACTAAAATGTTACCATATTTACTAGCTTTTTGCTATCAATATAAACAGTTCATGTTACAAATGTTTCCAACATGTTAAAGGTGTGTCTGCATTGCAGTACAGGTAAACGTGTATAATAAACAGATTATCATAGATTGTTTGTAAAATAAACATCACATGCTAAGGTACAATATCGCATTTGTCCATAACACTCACCCAGGGAACAACTATTTACACGGAAGACACAAAGTCCTCTCCCACCAGCAACCGGGTATTTGCTCACACCTCGATTCCGTCTCTCACCTAACGTGCGGTACATGTCTTATCCGTAATTGATCTATTTTTAAATCATGCCTATCAATACTAAAACAGGTTACAACCGGATGTGTTGCTCTGGAACATTCTATAATCTTGAGCAAAATAAAAAAGGCCTAGAAGACGATAAATATATGTATTAAACATTCAAAAACCAGTTCCAACTTGATTACAACGGCCCGGCAAGTCGAGACATGTTCAGACGTGTGTTGGACATTTTCGTCAGCCATATTGAAAACCTACCTACTAAACATGTACTCAATATACCATTGACAGGCATAACATTAATGATACACAACATATATTATATAAAATAAAGGTTACCTTATTCAAGTAAAATGTCTGCGGTATTAATCCATGACATATGCAGTTTTAAACCCACTTAATTTACCTTAGAACATGTATATAATCGAATATAGTTCATGACAGTATATATACACATGTGTTAATGTGTTTACTGAAGCGATAATAAGGTACCCGATGCACACACAAGTAAGGACATACCGGCCCCCTTCACCTTGAGAAGTTAAATAATTAAACGCTAGTGTTGTTCTGGAACCTTCTTTTCAAAAAAGTAGGGGTGGGTGGGTNTACTGATCATCATATCACCATGCCTTATGGCTTAATATCATCGTATACGTGTATTTCAACTGTATACAGACGTACGATACGAATCAATACATACCGTGCTTACTCAACCGGGCTTTTGCTTGGAATCGCATCAGTGATATAACTATGCACTTTTGAGGAGAATATAGTGATACCCGATTTTAAGTTTGATACATTTGTTGTTTAATGTTCTTGAAAATCTACCTGAAGTTAATAAGTACTCTTGTAATTAACTTAAATGGGGTGAATGTTGACATGCTAAAAATAACACACACGCCAATTCACAGCATGTGTCACATAGCTCGTAGCACCCATTACACTGTGTGTGTGCACGCGAATCCATAGAGGTGTGTGCATACATAAGGTAAAACAAGGAGCGTGACATCCGTGTCTTACCAACACATCTCATTGAAAAAACTGTGTCATTGTTAAACTGGATAACAGAATTGATGCAATGTATCTGGTTTCCGTGACCTGACAACATTATTCAGCAGTTTCAAGCCCTTTAATCATGTGCCTCTTTTGTGGATAATATTTTCAATATATTTGTCTATCAATGGTACATATATAATAACAATTCAAGCATTTTGTTTACAGGACGAAGAATACACAGAGGAAATCTATGGAACTACAACTGTTCATAAAGAAGGGGAAATGGGCTTGTCCTATATAGTATTAGACCACCGGAACACTCTGCAGAGACACGTCGCCAAACATGGAGTAAGACAATGGAAATACAACGTATGCTACAAAGAGTTCACAAGAAAGGATAAAATAACCAGATACATCAAATCCCAAGGTAAACCAACACACACCTATTGTAGGAAATTGTTTGGACGGGCCGACAAGTATCAACAGCACGTTAAGACCCATAACGTGAGTTAGACGATTGGTGATAAAGCAAGCCACGAGAAGATCATTAGATGTTTCTAATGGCGGTCAAACAAAAGTAACAACTGAAGAAAGTGTACCAAAACTAAATGAAGAAAATAACACAAACTATGGATGTACAACCATTATTTTTTCAAATGCGACCAAGCAAAAAGCAAATACAATACCAATTGTTGCTTCCGTAGACGACTAAAACGGAGAAAACTACAACTGGGTCAACTTTGACAGGTAATTTTGAATCTGGAGAATGTGGTTCTTTCAAAGTCATGATCATGTCCATGCAGGGAGTTGTAAAAGTTGATACCATGTTCCTTTTGAAACATAAATATGACGACATCAAAAATGAATTAGACAATCTCTCCTCCAAGGGGTTGTCAAATGTTATCACTCTATTCAGGTTCAGTTTTCGAAACCCAAAAGGGAGATCGTGGAGCGCGTCATACTGCACTATAGATAAAATGCCAGATTAGTCTCAATCCCGAAAACCTGGACAACGGCATGAACGAGTCCATCAAAAAGATATATCCCTCTTTCCTATAATATCAGAGACAGGGAAGTAACTGGAATCTCGACAAGGTTCTCAAAACTCAAATACATATAGTCCGTTACCAACCCATGCAGGCCTCTAGTTACATCTCTTCCGATTGAGTTGAGAACTAAACAAGCCATCGTCAGTGTCTAAACTAACGACAAGAAATGTGTCATGTTGTCGGTGTTGGCTGTATACATTCGGCCAAAAATCATCCCGAGCGCGTCAGTAAATAAAAAAATCAAGAGATCGAGCTCAATTTCACAGGAATCTCATTTCCTGTGTTCATGGCCGACATACCCAAGTTTTAGACAGAAAAAAAAACATATCCGTCTAAGACATGGAGTATGAAAATTGTTTCCCATGCACGTCACTAAACAGCGGTTTGATAGGCACGTCGACTTGCTCATAATAGCCAACCGAAAAAGTCGCCTTACTATTGGATGAAAAACGCGGATCGGTACATAGAGAGTCGAACTTCCTAAATAGAATGACATATGGTTATTCTACAAAGACTTCAGGAAACAAATAAATGCGCCATACATCATCTATGCCGATTTCGAATCGTTTCAAGTACCAATATTCGGATGTTGTAAAGACCCGAATGTAAAATACACAAATAAACGACGCAGCACGTGCATTCCTGTAGTATTTCACAATTTGACGATTCACACCTTATCATACAGTCCATAGAGAAAAAGTCCAAAACAAAGAGAATATTTGCGTACCAAACATTATGGAGAAATATATATATATCTCCTTCTCATTTGGGTGTATGGATATAGTCGATATCTTGCTCCAAACCTCTTTTGATAAACTGATGATTAATCTGGTTAAAGAAGAAAGTGTAAAGTCTAAGCATATGGCCCTACATTTCGGCAAAGACCATCTCGATTTGTTGTTGCAGAAACAAGTATACCCATGCGATTATTTTGACGGACCTCATAGGTCTCATGAAACATACCTTCCACCACAACAATTGTTCCATAGTAGTTTGTCTGGAGAAAGCATCACACAAGAGGCATACGACCACGATCAGTCTGTCTGGAACAGTTTTCAGATAATGAATTTCGGCAAATATTCTTACTTCTGTGTTCTATCAGATACATTGGGCATAGCTGACGTCTTTGTCAATCCGTACGGTCTCGATTCAGCTCACGTTTACAAGTCTCCGGGCATAGTATGATGATAACCAATCAACATGCCGAGGCCAGCAACAGGTATATCCCCGGGTACGACCCTAGCAAGGATAATGAGTGCATCACATATTTAGACGCAAATAATCTGTATGGCTTGGTTATGTCAAAATCCCTACCGACTCACGACTTTTGTTGGCTAAACGATATCGAAAGAAAAACAATTGACGTTGCGAAAGGTTCGGACGATTCGCCCGAGACGTTTTAGTCCCATATAGACTTCAACACGGAGAGTAGAAAGATAACATAAAACTAGTTCGAAAAGGATTTCTACAAGTTGATGAACAACAGCGTCTTTGAAGAGACCATAGGGAACCTGAGAAAGCCAGTGGGCGTAAAACTAGTAAATAGTGTAAAGCGAGCTCAGAAACTCAAACTGCAAACCATGATTCCGCACCTTTAATATATTATCAGACGACATCATGGCCATGCACACTTGATTATACTTGAATCGACCTATCTACGTAGTCTTTGTCATCCTAGACATCTTGAAAACCTTGATGTATGATTTCCACTACAACTACGTCAAGGGAAAGTATGGAGAAAAAGCAACTCTTCTGTTCACTGACACCGATATTTTGACAGAAGACGTCTACGAGGACATGCTACAGGACCACCACCTAATAATATGACAAAAACATCATACATACAGTGTTGCTAAACAGAAAGTCTTGGGAAAGATGAAAGACGAAACATTTGGAAACGCGGTCCATGTCTTCATAAAATTAAAAATTAAAATGTATGCCTACGTCTACGACATAACATCTACGAAAGAGATAGACGGGGAGGTACACGAAATCACAACACACGTCGAGACTAAAAGAGCCAAAAGCATCAAGATAAATGTCAGTAAGAAACATGCTCGGTTCGAAGAATACAAGCAGTGTTCCTTTGACCGGAAAGTACACAAATCAAACATGACGCAGATCCAGATTTACAACCACAATGTGGGCAACGTCAACATTTACAAAATTTGGCTGTCACCCTTCGGGATACCGTCGCAGTTAGATCAGGATTTGTTAACCCCTGCAATAGAAATCTTGTCATAATTGACGACATCAACATCGAATCAAAGTTATTTGTGGAGGGAAGCCATCATAGTAATTTCGTTTTCGCCATCACACAAAATCGGTATTATAACAAAGATCCTACACAGAGGAGGAATTGCCACTACCTGGTATTGTTCAATAACCCTATCGACAAACAGGACGTCATGACTCTGGGTAGGCAGATGTACCCAGAAAATGTCCAACATTTAATGAGACACTTCAAAGAAGCTACCAGTCAACTGAACGGATATCTCCTCGTCGATTTGAAGCAGTCGACACCATAATCAGCACGAATGTGCAGTGAAGTATTCAAGAACCAGCCTATAAAAGGTGCGGATATGGGATTGGAAAGTTGTTTCACACACAGCACTCCGACAAGACATACGCATTCTACGAATCTGTCAGTGATTGAATAACCAAGAACAAACATAGCCAGAAAACATTCTTTGTAACGTTTTCGACAGGAGGACGTAGTGAAAGAAATGCCTTCATGTGGCGACTGTGGTCTGATGTTTGACAATTGGCTCGATCCGCAGAAGCATTTAACACGATGATATCCGGATAATATTACCCGTAAAAGAAAACTAGACTAGGAAGAAGTCCCAAGTCCGGCAAGGAGACAGAGGTCGGATATTTTCGATGGCCCCGATATCTCAGACGCTGAGAAGGATTCAGAAGAGGGGGAATACTTCAACGAGATACGCCAAAGAGCAAATGCCAACAACACGAAATGGTGTGAGAAGGTAGAAAGAATATGAGGAGAATGTACACTGAAAGAAAGACGCTGTAAGTAAGGCTGATAACAAAATGCAAGAAGAAGATATGATGGAGTGTCTCAATTTATATGGGAGAACAGTCAACACTATTTTACAGCTAAGAGATGGTGAAATAGACACAAAAAACATGCAGCATGTGGAGAGGTACATGCGAAGCGATTACAAAACCCTCCTTGTCATACGCATGTTTCTAAGGATATACAGACACCAGGTACAAGAACATTTGTATGATGATGATGATGGTGATGATGATAAACCCGCAGATGAGGACAATGAATATGAAGAGGAGGACAGTGCCTCCGGCGACGACGTGTGATGTTTCTCCCGACCCGACAATCTGTATAGATTCGAATGAAAGGCCGGGAAATAGTCATCAGCAAATATAGGACAAGGAAATGGTTACAACACAGGAAGCATACAGAACAGAACAGTCGTTATTAGGATTGATGACCAATGGTGTGCCGATCTTATGGATATGGTACCAATCTGGAATGACAATGAGGGATATTCCTGTGTTCTTGTGGTCATCTATGTGTTCTCCTAGATCTTGTGGACAATGGTTAAGAAAGCGGTGTCTCTTACCAGCGCCGTTCGTGACATGCATAAGGAGGGGAGACAACCGAGAAGGATTTGTACCGACAAAGGGCAATACTGTTAGGCCAGAGGGGTTCAGGTGATCCTCCGACAGCATGGCATCAGACACCTGTTCGTAGAGACCGAGTTAAAAACAGCAGTCACTGAAAGGGTATTGAAAACAATCAATACTCGCATGTACAGGTATTTCACACACAGAAGAAACTATGAATGTTTGGAAGAACTCAAATTGTTTGCCGATAGTAACAACAATAACTACCATAGCACTAACGGCATGGCTCCATCAAAGGTCTTTAAGGCAACGACACCTCTGTCTGGTGGAGAATTTACGAATTTAAGATGTTTGTCTACATACGACGAAGGTTGTGAGAAATTCGTTTAGGTTCATGATTGACAGATTGACACATCTCCGTAACCCATTTAGCCGTGAATACGACGAGATGTGGACGGGTGAAATATCTGCCGTGGCAGAAAGGATATTGCGAAGTGGACTACCCGTATATAGGGTTAAAGACTATGACACATGGTGCGCACAGCTGTGCGATTAAACAATCGTTCGTCCCGTTGTGCGCTTCTTTCCGAACACATGTGAGATTTGGTACAATTGGTTGAACAACATTACGGAAGGAAGAAAATTCGGAACTCTCGTATAGAATAAGAAACACTATATATATATGTATATATATATATAGTTCTCATCAAATTAATTAGGATTATGTTAAATTGTACAATACATGTTACATGTACACAGCATAACAGTGACCGTTATACTGTCAATAATGGGTTTATCTCCCAGGTAACAGAACAGGCAAATAACATTTTGATTATTGACAGGAGTTTTACCTAGCATGTGTCTAACAAAGACAGCTGATATGTGATACCGTATGACAGTTATGAAAACACAACTGGACGTTAAGTATTTGGTATTTGCATTCGGTTTGGTCTATAGCTCCTCTTTATCTGGTTTTCACACTTTCGCAAGTTACGTAAATGCCCCGGGTTGAGAAAACTAAAGTACAGGTACAAAGTGGCTATATTTTCCTGGATACGTGACCATGTCGATATGTTTTATTTTAAATATGTCGATTTGTAATCTATTTGATGCCTCTTATAATGCAAAACGAGAAACTGCCATAAGATAACGTGACGCATACTATTCAACCCAAATGAAAGCATATGGCATTCACAGACCCGATAGGGAACGCATATGGCATTCACAGACCCGATACAGAGAATTGCTAGAACATGCATACCCCTTAATATACTGTATATAGATATGAACCTGGGCTTGATATGTGTCATCGTATTATCATCTCAGGGTTTTTAATTACACAAATGTATACAAAACAATATCTGAGTCTTGTTAACAAGGACAAGAACCTTGTTAAAACAAGTACATTGTAAATATTTTTGTTTTTATTTGAATACAAATGTTTAACACACACCTGATATACTGACTACAAAAGTCGGTCGTTTTACTGTACGGTACATGCACGTTGTACTGTCTACTGAGGTCGGTAGTCTTTCTGTATAAACACATTGTACTGAAATTTGAAACGAAATTAACATGCTCGTGTATACAATACTTTGCTCAATTTCTTTATAACATATTCTGTCTGTACGGTGTTTTCACATTGTGCTGACAACACGTACCAAATTTCTACGGAATCAATATATTTAAAAAAAGGGAGATCGTGGAGCGCGTCATACTGCACTATAGATAAAATGCCAGATTAGTCTCAATCCCGAAAACCTGGACAACGGCATGAACGAGTCCATCAAAAAGATATATCCCTCTTTCCTATAATATCAGAGACAGGGAAGTAACTGGAATCTCGACAAGGTTCTCAAAACTCAAATACATATAGTCCGTTACCAACCCATGCAGGCCTCTAGTTACATCTCTTCCGATTGAGTTGAGAACTAAACAAGCCATCGTCAGTGTCTAAACTAACGACAAGAAATGTGTCATGTTGTCGGTGTTGGCTGTATACATTCGGCCAAAAATCATCCCGAGCGCGTCAGTAAATAAAAAAATCAAGAGATCGAGCTCAATTTCACAGGAATCTCATTTCCTGTGTTCATGGCCGACATACCCAAGTTTTAGACAGAAAAAAAAACATATCCGTCTAAGACATGGAGTATGAAAATTGTTTCCCATGCACGTCACTAAACAGCGGTTTGATAGGCACGTCGACTTGCTCATAATAGCCAACCGAAAAAGTCGCCTTACTATTGGATGAAAAACGCGGATCGGTACATAGAGAGTCGAACTTCCTAAATAGAATGACATATGGTTATTCTACAAAGACTTCAGGAAACAAATAAATGCGCCATACATCATCTATGCCGATTTCGAATCGTTTCAAGTACCAATATTCGGATGTTGTAAAGACCCGAATGTAAAATACACAAATAAACGACGCAGCACGTGCATTCCTGTAGTATTTCACAATTTGACGATTCACACCTTATCATACAGTCCATAGAGAAAAAGTCCAAAACAAAGAGAATATTTGCGTACCAAACATTATGGAGAAATATATATATATCTCCTTCTCATTTGGGTGTATGGATATAGTCGATATCTTGCTCCAAACCTCTTTTGATAAACTGATGATTAATCTGGTTAAAGAAGAAAGTGTAAAGTCTAAGCATATGGCCCTACATTTCGGCAAAGACCATCTCGATTTGTTGTTGCAGAAACAAGTTTACCCATGCGAATATTTTGACGGACCTCATAGGTCTCATGAAACATATCTTCCACCATAACAATTGTTCAATAGTAGTTTGTCTGGAGAAAGATCACACAAGAGGCATCCGACCACGCCCAGTCTGTCTGAAACAGTTTTCAGATAATGCATTTCAGCAAATATTCTTACCTCGGTGTTCTATCAGATACATTGGGCTTAGCTGACGTCTTTGTCAATCCGTACGGTCTCGATTCAGCTAACGTTTACAAGTCTCCGGGCCTAGTATGACAAGCGGCACTTAAAATGACGGGCGTTCAGCTCGAACTCCTGGCAGAAATCAATGTCCATTTGTTTATCGAGAAAGGCCTCCGCGGTGGTATAGTTATGATAACGACTATTGTTGGCTAAACGATATAGAAAGAAAAACAATTGACATAGACCTCAACACGGAGAGGAGAAAGATGACCTAAAACTAGTTCGAAAAGGATTTCTACAAGTTGATAAATCACAGCGTCTTTGAAGAGACCATGGAGAACCTGAGAAAGCCAGTGAGCGCAAAAACCAGTAAATAGTGTAAAGCGAGCTCATAAACTCAAACTGCAAACCGTGATTCCACGCCACAATATATTGTCAGACCTCATGGCCATGTATACTTGTTTATACTTGAATCGACCTATCTAGGTAGTCTTTGTCATCCTAGACATCTTGAAAACCGTGATGTATGATTTCCACTACAACTACGTCAAGGGAAAGTATGGAGAAAAAGCAGCAACCATTCTGTTCACTGACACCGATATTTTGGCATATGATGTACAGACAGAAGACGTCTACGAGGACATGCTACATGACCACTACCTGATAATATTACAAAGAACACCATATAGACAGTGTTGCTTACACGAAAGTCTTGGGAAAGATGAAAGACGAAACATTTGGAAACGCGGTCCATGTCTTCATAACATTAAAAAGTAAAATGTATGCTTACGTCTACGACATAACATCTACGAAAGAGAGATAGACGGGTAGGTGGACGAAATCGCAACACGTCGAGACTAAAAGAGCCAAAAGCATCAAGAGAAACGTCATTAAGAAACATGCTCGGATCGAAGAATACAACCAGTGTTCCTTTGACCGGAAAGTACACAAATCAAACATGACGCAGATCCCGATTTACAACCACAATTTGGACAACGTCAACATTTACAAAATTTGGCTGTCACCCTTCGTGATACCGTCGCAGTTAGATCAGGATTTGTTCATTAACCCCTGCAATAGAAACCTTGTCATAATAGACGACATCATCACCGAATCAACAAGTTATTTGCGGAGGGAGGCCATCATAGTAACTTCGTTTTCGCCATCACACAAAATCTGTATTACAACAAAGATCCTACTCAAAGGAGGAATTGCCACTACCTGGTATTGTTCAATAGCCCTATCGACAAACAGGAAGTCATGACTCTGGACAGGCAGATGTACCCAGAAAATGTCCAACATTTAATGAGACACTTCAAAGAAGCTACCAGCCAACTGAACGGATATCTCCTCGTCGATTTGAAGCAGTCGACACCAGAATCAGCACGCATGCGCAGTGAAGTATTCAAGGACCAGCCTATACAAGGTGAGGATATGGGATTGGAAAGACGTTTCACACCCAGCACTCCGACAGGACATCCGGATTCTACAAAATTGTCAGTGATTGAATAACCAAGAGCAAACATAGCCAGAAAACATCCTTTGGACAGTTTTCGACAGAAGAACGTAGTGGAAAAAATGCCTTCGTGTTGCGACTGTGGTCTGATTTTTGACAATATGCTCGATCTGCAGAGGCATTTAAAACGATGATATCCGGAGAATATTACCCGTAAAAGAAAACTAGACCAGGAAGAAGTCCGAAGTCCGGCAAAGAGACAGAGGTCGGATTTTTTCGATGGCCCCGATATCTCAGACACTGAGAAGGATTCAGAAGAGGGTGAATACTTCAACGAGATACGCAAAAGAGCAAAGGCTAACAACACGAAAATGGTGTGAGAAGGTAGAAAAAATATGAGGAGAATGTACACTGAAAGAAAGACCCTGTAAGTAAGGCTGATAACAAAATGCAAGAAGAAGATATGATGGAGTGCCTCAATTTATATGAGAGAACTGTCGAAATTTGTTTACAGCTAAGAAATGGTTAAATAGACACAAAAACCAAGCAGCCTGTAGAGAGGTACATGCGAAGCGATTACAAAACCCTTCCTGTCATACGCATGTCTCTAGGGAAATACAGACACCAGATACAAGAACATTTGTATGATGATGATGATGACGATGATGATGATGATGAACCCGCAGATGAGGACAATGACTATGAAGAGGAGGACACTACCTCCGGCAACGACGAGTGATGTTTCTCCCGACCCGACAATCTCTATAGATACGTATGAAAGGCCGGGAAATAGTCATCAGCAAATATAGGACAAGGAAATGGTTACAACACAGGAAGCATACAGAACAGAACAGTCGTTATTAGGATTGATGACCAATGGTGTGCCGATCTTATGGATATGGTACCAATCTGGAATGACAATGAGGGATATTCCTGTGTTCTTGTGGTCATCTATGTGTTCTCCTAGATCTTGTGGACAATGGTTAAGAAAGCGGTGTCTCTTACCAGCGCCGTTCGTGACATGCATAATGAGGGGAGACAACCGAGAAGGATTTGTACCGACAAAGGGCAATACTGTTAGGCCAGAGGGGTTCAGGTGATCCTCCGACAGCATGGCATCAGACACCTGTTCGTAGAGACCGAGTTAAAAACAGCAGTCACTGAAAGGGTATTGAAAACAATCAATACTCGCATGTACATGTATTTCACACACAGAAGAAACTATGAATGTTTGGAAGAACTCAAATTGTTTGCCGATAGTAACAACAATACCTACCATAGCACTAACGGCATGGCTCCATCAAAGGTCTTTAAGGCAACGACACCTCTGTCTGGTGGAGAATTTACGAATTTAAGATGTTTGTCTACATACGACGAAGGTTGTGAGAAATTCGTTTAGGTTCATGATTGACAGATTGACACATCTCCGTAACCCATTTAGCCGTGAATACGACGAGATGTGGACGGGTGAAATATCTGCCGTGGCAGAAAGGATATTGCGAAGTGGACTACCCGTATATAGGGTTAAAGACTATGACACATGGTGCGCACAGCTGTGCGATTAAACAATCGTTCGTCCCGTTGTGCGCTTCTTTCCGAACACATGTGAGATTTGGTACAATTGGTTGAACAACATTACGGAAGGAAGAAAATTCGGAACTCTCGTATAGAATAAGAAACACTATATATATATGTATATATATATATAGTTCTCATCAAATTAATTAGGATTATGTTAAATTGTACAATACATGTTACATGTACACAGCATAACAGTGACCGTTATACTGTCAATAATGGGTTTATCTCCCAGGTAACAGAACAGGCAAATAACATTTTGATTATTGACAGGAGTTTTACCTAGCATGTGTCTAACAAAGACAGCTGATATGTGATACCGTATGACAGTTATGAAAACACAACTGGACGTTAAGTATTTGGTATTTGCATTCGGTTTGGTCTATAGCTCCTCTTTATCTGGTTTTCACACTTTCGCAAGTTACGTAAATGCCCCGGGTTGAGAAAACTAAAGTACAGGTACAAAGTGGCTATATTTTCCTGGATACGTGACCATGTTGATATGTTTTATTTTAAATATGTCGATTTGTAATCTATTTGATGCCTCTTATAATGCAAAACGAGAAACTGCCATAAGATAATGTGACGCATACTGTTCAACCCAAATGAAAGCATATGGCATTCACAGACCCGATAGGGAACGCATATGGCATTCACAGACCCGATACAGAGAATTGCTAGAACATGCATACCCCTTAATATACTGTATATAGATATGAACCTGGGCTTGATATGTGTCATCGTATTATCATCTCAGGGTTTTTAATTACACAAATGTATACAAAACAATATCTGAGTCTTGTTAACAAGGACAAGAACCTTGTTAAAACAAGTACATTGTAAATATTTTTGTTTTTATTTGAATACAAATGTTTAACACACACCTGATATACTGACTACAGAAGTCGGTCGTTTTACTGTACGGTACATACACGTTGTACTGACTACTGAGGTCGGTAGTCTTTCTGTATAAACACATTGTACTGAAATTTGAAATGAAATTAACATGCTCGTGTATACAATACTTTGCTCAATTTCTTTATAACATATTCTGTCTGTACGGTGTTTTCACATTGTGCTGACAACACGTACCAAATTTCTACGGAATCAATATATTTTAAAAAACTCGGATTTCATATCTCTCCTATGGATGCAACACAAAATATAGTCCAATTGTTTTACAATTGTATTTATTGTGTTGTAAAGCTATAGGTTCGTTGACTTTTTGAGGAACTGATTCCTGTAGTGTTTACCCGAGCTCTTAATTGTATGACGTAGTTCTCTGACGTGTGTCTAGTTCATGGACATATGTTTGACATTCTGTGAATAATGACCACACAGGTAGATGTTACCTTCCCTGTCCACGTCTACTTTCATAGCTCTCCTTGTTATTACTTACTTGGTTTTATCAAACATTTATCTATATATGTGAATGTGTTTTAGTCGTTCTCATGCTATGTCGATAACACCACACGAAAATAAAGATATAATCAGGTGGTGTTTATTCATTCATTTTATAAATCACGTATAACTATCAATACACTAAACATACTATTTATATGTATATATAATATAAAATAAAGATAAAACAATCAATGTATTTCAAATATATGATTGTATTTGTTTAGCTTTGTTATAAAGCTATAGATTTTACACAATCACACTAAAACATTGCTAAACATTTTGAGAAACTGAATTCTTTTGTGTTACCACCAGCTCTTTAAAGTCTGAAGTACAATTTATATAAATCTATGCACGGTGTGTATTCTGTCGTTACGATATACGCCTACATTCTAAGTGTTCAGCACACATTGTTTTACGCTGTGTGAATAATGATCACACACATAGATGTTACCTTCCCTGTCCACGTCTATTTCCATAGCTCTTCTTGTTATTACTTACGTGGTTGTATCAAACATTTATCTTTATATGATTTTATAATCGTTCTCACGCTATGTCGATAACACGCATATCTATTGGTTTTATAATTCACATGGAAACAAAGATATAATCAGGTGGTGTCTATTTACTCATTTTATAAAGCACGTGTACTAATTATCAATACACTTAACATACTTTGTACAAATGATAAGTAATACAGATAAAACAATGTAATTTAAGTATCTGATTTGATTTGATTTGCTTTGTTGTACAGCTATAGGCTGTACACAATCACACTAAAACGTCCTAAACATTTTGAGAAACTGATTGCTTTTGTGTTTACACCAGCTCCTAATTGTCTGAGGTAAAATTATATAAATCTATGCACGGTGTTTATTCTGTCTTTACGATGTGCACCTACATTCTTAGTGTTCAGCACACATTGATTTTCGTTTATCTTAATTAGTACAGCTGAAAGACACGGATAAAGTTATCGCCTGTAGTACCAGTACTAGTTACCACAAATGTGTCACCACAAACAGATATTGCATGTGGAGATTGAATTCCATCTGATGACGTCAACAGTTCCCTGACGCATGTTCCGTCCCAAGACATCTGTTGTAAAGCGCCTTAGAGTAATATTACAAATCATATAGGGCGCTATATAAATGTTGTATATTATCATTATTATTATATGAGGAAAAAGCGTGAGACCAAAAATGTCAAATTGGGCGGGGTTTGGAAAATTTGTCAAAAATCCATCGATTGAATATTCTAAAAAAATTGAGCAACTGGCACGTTTTAATTGACGTTGAATTTATCTATTGATCATAATAACAATTCGTAATTGCCCTTAATAGTTGTTGGGTATCCATTGGACGCCCGTGTTAATATAAAGCTTCAGGAAGGAGAGATGCTCCCACTTGTTATAGTGATTGAAAGTGTTCTGCAGACATTTGTATACACGCAGCCACCGGGTGAATGTCCATCTTAATACATAATAAGAAACTGTCACGTGGTAATTTGACTGACTTATTCAAACTAATGAGGTCTTGCTGCATCTGTGGCACTGGAAAAGAAATTGTAAAATCATATAACCTGAAATAAACTTTCTTAAAATGTGATCCTTATATGTGTCATCGTTTAACTATTTCAGGACGAAATTCCAAAGGAAAATACAACACTGTGCTAAATATTACATATGACCTCGGAGACATATCTTTAACAGGAGGAGGGGGATAATGTTAAAATCAATTATATTTTACCTGTAGTCAACATGAACACAAGTTTAAAGCAGTCAATACGAAGTAATTCAATGTCAGTTGAATCGATTGTCCCCTTTCCCATTAACATTATCAAGTATTAACATTATTAGTTATGACAATGGTCCTTTCACACTATAATACGTTGTTTTAACCAACGCCACCTTTACCCATCGTTTGCATCTATTAACAATTAATACGACCTTACATACACAATGCTATCCGTTATGCTAATAATGTTGTAAATACACAACATGAGATATATTCACCAGCAATTACTTTGGATTTAATCCGGAGTGAGATTCCAATGCGACCTTGAAGGCGAGGGTGTGAGTATTAAACATGAAATGTATTAACGGAACGGGCTTTAAAAGAATTGTCTGGGATATAATGTGTAAATGGTTACTGCGATGGGGTGTAAGTAAACGTTAGTATGTTGTAGTTACGTTTCGGTAGAGAGGTAGTAATGTGGACGAGGATGGGGCCGATTATGGCGGTAGTATCCTTACCTTGAAAGGGATAGGCGAGGAAAATATGTCCTTTGATAGAAGGTGTTTGTTATCTTGAATAGGGTCAAACAATAGTCGTCACTAATGAGAGGATGACACAACTGCTACTAATGTCACGGGTAGGGTAATATGTACCTGTGAAAAGGTGGTGTACGTGTGTATTTGACAGAGATAGAAAGAGGGAGAGAGGGGGTATATTATAACTGAAATGAAAGGTATGGACATTGTAATGTAATATCGGTTCTATAACGGCTACTGAACGAGGTCAGAATTGGAACCAACAATCAGAGACAAAACCACATAATATTTGTATTTTGTTCTGTTGTGAAGCACACGTGACCTATTACATGTGCACCCATCCACACACACATAAATTGTATTGATGTACCTTATCAATACCCAGCACGGTATTATATACGACCACATAAGTGTAGGGTTTGATTTTAATCTTAACTGCCTGATACCCGACAAATACCGATAACATCCCTAGATAAATGATAAGAAACGCTGTTATATGAACATGTGTCAGCTAAGTATCGTTATGTTATCTTTTGTAAAATATTGGTCATACACTTTTCTCAAAATTGAATCGGTCTGCTCTCAATAAAAAGTGACAGCTTTGACGTTTCAATTGTTAATACATCGTTAATATTCCAAACATATTTTACAAACAATCCATATTGCCTATACAGGAAAACAGTACCGAAAGTGTATCCAATATTGTCTATCGGAGTTTTCGCTCAATGGAAAACTTGAGTTATGCTTTTTTAACAACTTTTATCGGCATGATAATGAATGAGATCATGTATACACTTAGTTCGCTGCACAACTATATTGCCAAATGGCAACTAAACATAATGAAAGTATTCATAACATGAATATTTGTATAACTGTAAAACAATATGTATTGTGTTAGCTATGAATTATTTCTTTATCATTATACTCTAACATTTGGTAGTCACGTAATGTCTGCATTGAAATATATTAATGATACAATGTGCAACTGCGTCAAATCAGGCAAAACCTAAAATATTGTGTAGTTCATTTTTGTTTCCGACCTGACAGCGACATTAGTACTGTATCTACATGGTACAAAATCCATGATTTGATTACAGAGGTCGATCGTGTATATGTAAGGTAAATATACTTTGCACTGATAAATAAGGTCAGAACTCCATCTGTTTCCTTGTACTGACTAGGGAGACAAATCGACTGTTTGCACGATACATTTTCATTTACTACTGGCGTCAGCCCTATGTCTGTACGGTACATGGATATTTTATTGGCTACAAAGATCGGTCGTCTGTCTATGGGGTACATGCACCTGGTAATGACTACATATATCAGTCGTCTGTTTGTGCGATTCATACACCTTGTACTGACTACGGAGGTTGCACGCCTCTCTGTACGGTACATACACATTGTACAGACAACAGAGGTCAGTAGTCTTTCTGTACGATATATACACCTTGTACTGACTACGGATGTCTGTTGTCTGTCTGTACGCTACATACATCTTGTACAGACAACAGAGGTCAGTAGTCTGTCTGTACGGTACAAACACATTGTACTTACTACGGGGATCACTTGTCTGTCTGTACGGTACATACACCTTGTACTGACTACGGATGCCTGTTGTCTGTCTGTACGGTACACATATCATGTACTCACTATATAAATCGGTCGTCTGTCTATATGGTTTATACACCTTGTGCTGACTACAGAGGTTGATCGAATGTCTGTACGGTACATATACCTTTAACTGAAAACGGAGGTATGTCGTCTGTCTGTACGGGACATACTTCGTGTACTGACTACGGATGTCGGTCGTCTGTCTGTACGGTAAATACACCGTGTACTGACTCCGGGGGTCGGTCGTCTGTCTTTACGGTACACACACCTTGTACTGACTACGGATACCTGTCGTCTGTCTATACGGTACATACATTTTGTACTGGCTACGAAGGTCGGTCGTCCGTCTGTACAAGCACCTTTCACTAAAATTTGAAATTAAATTGCCATTCTCGTGTATACAATACTTTGCACAATTTCCTTTATGATATATTCTGTCTGTACGGTATATACACCTTGTGCTGACAACACGTATTTCAAAAACCATACGTGATTACAATCAATACACTTTAAAAAACTCAGAAGATTTCAAATCTCTAATATGGATGTACCCGAAAATATAGTCCAATTGTTTTACATTTTGATTTATTGTATTGTAAAGCTAAATGTTCGTTGATTGTTTGAGGAACTGATTCCTGTAGTGTTTACCCGAGCTCTTAAATGTCTGATGCATCGTTAAGATATCAGCATTTATTTCAAATACACATTTGTTTTTTTCATTTTTACTCCTTTAGCACAGTTGAAAGTCCTCTCGTCTCCTCATGGATTAGCCATTCCATCTGATGATGTCAGCAGTTCTCTGACGTGTGTCCCGTCCATGGACATAAGTTAGAGGTTGTGTGAATAATGACCACACACGTAGATGTTACCTTACCTGTCCACGTCTATTTCCATAGCTCTCCTTGTTATTACTTACTTGGTTTTATCAAATATTTATCTAAATATGTGAATGTTTTTAATCGTTCTCATGCTGTGTCCATAACACGCATATCTATTTTTTCATAAACCACATAAAAATAAGGATATAATCAGGTGGTGTTTATTTATTCATTTTATAAATCACGTGTAATAATGATCAATACACTTAAGATGCTATATATATGTATATATGATATATTATAAAGATAAAACAGTCAATGTAATTTAAATATATGATTTTATTTGATTTGCCTTGTTGTAAAGCTGTAGGTTTCACACACATCACACCTTTTGAGGAACTGATTTTTTTTGTGTTTACACCAGCTCTTTATTGTCTGAAATAAAATGTATATAATTGATGCACGGTGTGTATTCTGTCGTTACGATATACGCCTATATTCTAAGTGTTCAACACACATTGATTTTCCTTTATTTTAATTAGTACAGCTGAAAGACACGGATAACGTTCCTCTCGTCTTTACTACTATTACTAGTTACCACAAATGTGTCACCACAAACAGATATAACCCAGGGAGATTGAATTCCATATGATGACGTCAGAAGTTCCCTGACGTGTGCTCCGTCCCCAGCCATCTGTACAATGTTGTTTGATTTCCCACCACGCACTTAGATGTTTCCCTCCCTGTCCACGTCTATTCCCCTAGCATCCATCACCACACCGACCGTCATCACATTCGTATGGCGTTTGTCAGCCGACAGTCTAGACACCGCAACGTCCCCCGGGGTGGTGTTACTGACACTGACAAGTGTGTCACCCTTTATTGGATCATGAGTGAGGGACCAATACATCCGGTTATAATTGTATAACAACTCGGCTGCTCCGTTCTGTGTCACACTGTATAATTCTCCTCCACCTGTACCCACGACAAACTTCCCGTCTATATGTGCTATACCATAACAGTGTTTACCATTTGACATGTTGATCTCAGATGCTAGGGAGAGTTGTGAGGCCTTGACCTTTACGACACGTACACCACCAGGCACCTCGACAGCGACAGCCACCGTGTTGTTGTCCACCAGACACATATCCCTGGGACGTCCCCGAACAGTCAACTCGTCCAGGTACTGGCCTTTGTCTGTAAACAACTTCAGCTTTTGGTTCCAGTAATCACTTACTAATATTTGTGCACATGGTAGGTACACAACACC
>NW_018404576.1:0-129 GCF_002113885.1 Mizuhopecten yessoensis
GTTAGTCTAAAAGAAATCGTTCTTATTGGTGAGAATCACTGTCGTTTATAATTATGCTGCACATAATTTTTCAACCATAATGAGACAAATGAAAGTAGTTGGTTTGGGATTTATAAATGGTGTTGGTCC
>NW_018404576.1:5046-5149 GCF_002113885.1 Mizuhopecten yessoensis
TACATTATGTAATAAAATCTAGAGCGTAATAAACGGGAGTTGTATAAAACTAACTCCGCACACACACAGTTGCGTATTTTTTCTACAAGTATAACTAACATTG
>NW_018404577.1:0-129 GCF_002113885.1 Mizuhopecten yessoensis
AGACACTTTCCCGTAATGTAGTATTACTTTATTTACAGACATTTTTCCCGTAATGTAGTATTACTTTATTAACAGACATTTTCACGTAATGTAGTATTACTTTATTTACAGACACTTTCCTGTAATGTA
>NW_018404577.1:1434-1735 GCF_002113885.1 Mizuhopecten yessoensis
CTGTAATATTACTTTATTGACAGACACTTTCCTGTAATTTAGTATTACTTTATTTACAGACACTTTCCCGTAATAAAGTATTACTTTATTGACAGACACTTTCCCCGTAATGTAGCACTACTTTAATTACAGATACTTTCCCGTAATGTAGTATTACTTTATTGACAGACACTTTTGCCGTTATGTAGTATTACTTTATTGACAGACACTTTCCTCGTAAGGTAGTATTACTTTATTGACAGACACTTTCCTCGTTATGTAGTATTACTTTATTGAAAGACACTTTCCTGTAATATAGTAT
>NW_018404577.1:3358-27427 GCF_002113885.1 Mizuhopecten yessoensis
CTTTCCTGTCATGCAATATTAATTTATTTACAGACGCTTTCCCGTAATGTAGTATTACTTTATTTACAGACACTTTCCCCGTAATGTAGTATTACTTTGTTGACAGACACTTTCCCGTAATATAGTATTACTTTATTGACAGACACTTTCCCCTTAATGTAGTATTATTTTATTTACAGACACTTTCCCCCTACTGTAGTATTACTTTATTAACAGACACTTTCCCGTAATGTAATATTACTTTATTAACAGACACTTTCCTGTAATGTAGTATTATTTTATTTACAGACACTTTCCCGTAATGTAGTATTACTTTATTTACAGGAACTTTCCTGTAATGTAATATAACTTTATTTACAGACATTTTCCTGTAATGCAATATTAATTTATTTACAGACGCCTTCCTGTAATGTAGTATTACATTATTTACAGAAACTTTCCTTTAATGTAATATTACTTTATTTACAGTCATTTTCCTATAATGCAATATTAATTTATTTACATACGCCTTCCTTTAATGTAGTATTACTTTATTTACAGACACTTTCCCATAATGTAGTATTACTTTATTTACAGGAACTTTCCTGTAATGTAATATAACTTTATTAACAGACACTTTCCTGTCATGCAATATTAATTTATTTACAGACGCCTTCCCGTATTGTAGTGTTACTTTATTTAAAGAAAATCTACTCCTAATCATATAAGATGTCCTTTGACAAAAATCTGTCAAATTTCAAAGATTGAAACAAACAGTTTAAGGGGAAGAAGGGGTTGGTCCTGTTAGTGACACAATACGTTTTACAATCTGCACTTTTTCTGCTGTCTTTTTTCTCTCTCAACAATATAGCCTTTTAGTTCGAAACGGGATAAAACAAGTAAATCAAACAGAAAACGGACACCCTTTCTTACACAGATCTGTAAATAGGTATGATGTATTTTTGATTTTTCATTGATTCTTTTTTCCTTTACTTTTATTTGTAACTCCGTTTCCTTGATTGGCGTTTTTAATTAACTTAGCTTGACTTGTCCTATTGGATTCTGTTTCAACATGTGCCTGGTTAATTGGTTCAAGAAACTATCAAAGAACAACCCCATCCTTTAAAACGTCAGTCTAATAAAATATTTTACTATATTTTTATTTTTTTATCTTTTGTTAAGACGAACAGTGCCATGAAGAGTAAAGAGTCCACATTATTCAGCCGTCAGAAGGACTAAGTGGTCCCTGTAAACGTCTGTGGGCTGTAACACAAAGGAACCACCCAGCGTTTACTGTACTTGATTTGTACGTTTCCCAACAGTACCATAAGGTACTCATAGTTTTTTTCTTTCGTGTTATTTTCCCTCTCTCAGTCCTGGTTTCAGATAAATGCACATTCGTGTTGTTAATTTGCCAAGTCCATCAGTAATTCTGTATGTATCAGATATTTTTCCCTGCTTCGTTTGTATCTTCGCTCCAGGACATAGAGTGTCCCTGGATCTATGACGGGTCCCGGAGCAGATTAGACGTCCGGACCAGGATCTGTAGCCGGGCACTGGGAGAGAGAGGTGAACGTGAATTATGATTCACGGTGAGAGGAGTATCGAGCCTGACACGAGACCAGTCCGGCCTGTTGGGACTGGCCCGGCGTAAAGACAATAGCCACTCATTAGCTGGTAGATGGGCATGATTGTACATCTGCCATATTCTAATCCCCTTAGTGATGTAAACCATTAATAAAACATATGAACCTATATGTATATATGATTACTTTTACGTGCTCGCTGTCACCTTTTTACACTCAGAGAAACATGCTTTCCATTCTGAAGCTCGGTTTAGGTGTGTCGCGTGATCAATTTCTCATTAATATTGAAAAAAACCCAACACAACTAACAAATACATATCAACAGTTTGGTGGATACTTTAGAAATCGTGTGAGTCTTATACTCATTCATATATCAATCGGTCAATGATCAATCAATCAATCAATGATCAATCAATCAATCAATCAATCATACCAACAAACCAACGTAGTAATCAACAAATCGATCAATCAAATCGATCAATCAAATCGATCAATCAATCGATCAATCAATCAATCCATCCATCCATCAATCAATCAATCAATCAATCAATCAATCAATCAATATCAGCAAGGATGCTACACAACACTTGTACATTTGAAATATCGAGAAACTAATTGATAAAAATGCTACATTTCAGGAAAGACAACCTGATTTGATTCGTTTTTACTTGGAAAGTCTGCCTAGACTATATATACCCGGGTATTACGTTAGGGTAACCATTGAATCACTTGGTGGCTAAAAAAATATCAGGGTCCCCAGTATGTGATGGTTTGAGTGGTCGAGTGGCGTAAGGGACAAAATTAATGACGGCAGGATTTTGATTCCTCGATTGGACGTGTGCAGGTACATGTACTGGGTAACCTGCCCGACCCTTTGCGCTTCCATCCGGGACAACAAAGTATTTCTTGAAAAAACATAACTGTTGAAGATGAAATAAACTTAAATGTATCGTATATTTCTATAGTTTTTGAATGCCCCATTTAACATAAACAGAACCATCTCCCTTAATCCATATTCCTAGACATAAACACCTGTGTTGATGATATTGCTACTTTTGTTTCAGGTATCGCAGAAGCCAGAGTATCAGGAATAATGCTATTTCAGTATCGATATTGTGTCCGGACAAACGGAATATCATTACTGATAGAAGTCAATTTGTCAGGACTCCTGAACATACATGCAAGTCACCTTGTCCGGACTAACGAGATTTCATGCCAAGTCCAGCGGGTTTTAAGGACATCAAATGTGTCCAGAAAAATGCTACTTCATTTCGGCCTATGTGTCCGGACAAACGGGTTTCCAAGGAAAGCCAGTGTATTTGTACGGAATACTGAAGGATTTTATTAAAATTAAAGTGTCAGGTCTAACAAGGTTTTAGGACAGTGAGTGCGTGCGGACTACTGAGAGTCTGAAAAAATAATAAATACGGACAAACGGGATTTCACAGAAATGTGAGTGCGGACAAACGAGATCTCAAAATACAAACGAAATTTAATGGGGGGGNTAATGCAGTAATTTCCTTATGTGTGTATTTGCACTGATGTAATTGATTTTAAAGAAGCATTGTAAACAAGCATTTGATCGGCGCCTGAAGCGTGACGCTGCTGATCTACAACGGGTAGTTCCAAACGATTCTATCCTGGATCGCGACATCATTAAAAAGTAATTTGTTTAAAATGCTGATTGTTGCTATGACTTTCCTATTGAAACCCATTTGAAATATTTACCAATAATCACAATAAAACAATGTGGATCTTTGAAAAATTATGTTAAAAGGATTTCTTTTAATGTTTAGAAACATGCAATTTATAAGTTAGTTCTTGACACGCATGTGGTACCAGTGCGAGACACATAAATGACATATTAGCCTCAATAAATTAAAATAATTAAACAGGATTGTCTATATCTATGCAACTGATTCCTACATTGTTCACCGTGAATCGAGAATCTATAAATAGCATGTTGATAAACTATAACATTCTGGACAAAAATGTGGTAGTTATTCCGGAAAGGCAGCGTAGAGCTTTCCAATAAAACTTCAAGTTTCTTGTTCTGGAACAAAGAAAAAAAGATTCAGCTGAAAATATACAAACAGTTCCACATGTACAATACGTATAACAAATGTTAAGGTAACAAATAAAAGTCTATCAATACACAAATATATTTCTTTAATAATATAGTTTGATCGAATTTCAAAATACGTAAACTGACTATATGTCCCCACACTCTATGTTTATATACATAAACTGTCTATATGTCCCACACTGTATGTTTATATACATAAACTGACTATATGTCCCCACACTGTATGTTTATATACATAAACTGACTATATGTCCCCTCACTGGTTGTTTATATACAAAAACTGTCTATATGTTCTCGCACTGTATGTATATATACATAAACTGACTATATGTCCCCACACTGTATGTATATATACATAAACTGACTATATGTCCCCACACTGTATGTTTATATACATAAACTGTCTAAATGTCCCACACTGTATGTTTATATACATAAACTGTTTATATGTCCCCGCACTGTATGTTTATATACATAAACTGACTATATGCCCCCGCAATGTATGTTTATATACATAAACTGTCTATATGTCCTCGCACTGTATGTTTATATACATAAACTGACTATATGCCCCCGCAATGTATGTTTATATACATAAACTGTCTATATGTCCACTGTATGTTTATATACATAAACTGACTATATGCCCCCGCAATGTATGTTTATATACATAAACTGTCTATATGTCCTCGCACTGTATGTTTATATACATAAACTGTCTATATGGCCCCGCACTGTATGTTTATATACATAAACTGTCTATATGGCCCCGCACTGTATGTTTATATACATAAACTGTCTATATGTCCACTGTATGTTTATATACATAAACTGACTATATGCCCCCGCAATGTATGTTTATATACATAAACTGTCTATATGTCCCCATACTGTATGTTTATATACATAAACTGTCTATATGGCCCCGCACTGTATGTTTATATACATAAACTGTCTATATGTCCCCATACTGTATGTTTATATACATAAACTGTCTATATGGCCCCGCACTGTATGTTTATATACATAAACTGTCTATATGGCCCCGCACTGTATGTTTATATACATAAACTGTCTATATGGCCCCGCACTGTATGTTTATATACATAAACTGTCTATATGGCCCCGCACTGTATGTTTATATACATAAACTGTCTATATGTCCCCGAACTGTATGTTTATATACATAAACTGTCTATATGGCCCCGCACTGTATGTTTATATACATAAACTGTCTATATGTCCCCACACTGTATGTTTATATACATAAACCGTCTATATGTCCCCGCACTGTATGTTTATATACATAAACCGACTATATGTCCCCACACTGTATGTTATATACATAAACTGACTATATGTCCCCGCACTGTATGTTTATATACATAAACCGACTATATGTCCCCACACTGTATGTTATATACATAAACTGACTATATGTCCCCGCACTGGTTGTTTATATACAAAAACTGTCTATATGTTCTCGCACTGTATGTATATATACATAAACTGACTATATGTCCCCACACTGTATGTTATATACATAAACTGACTATATGTCCCCGCACTGTATGTTTATATACATAAACTGTCTATATGTCCCCGCACTCTATGTTTATATACATAAACTGTTTATATGTCCCCGCACTGTATGTTTATATACATAAACTGTCTATATGTCCCACACTGTATGCTATATATACATAAACTGACTATATGTCCCCTAACTGTATGTTTATATACAAAAACTGTCTATATGTCCCCGCACTGTATGTTTTTATACATAAACTGTCTATATGTCCCCACCCTGTATGTTATATACATAAACTGACTATATGTCCCAATGTATGTTTATATACATAAACTGTCTAAATGTCCCCGCACTGTATGTTTATATACATAAGCTGTCTATATGTCCCCGCACTGTATGTTTATCTACATAAACTGACTATATGTCCCCACGCTGGTGTTGATATATATAAACTGTCTATATGTCCCAACACGGTATGTATATATACATAAACTGACTATATGTCCCCAAACTGTATGTTTATATATATAAACTGTCTTTATGTCCCCTCCCCACACTGTATGTTTATATACATAAACTGACTATATGTCCCAATGTATGTTTATATACATAAACTGTCTAAATGTCCCCGCACTGTATGTTTATATACATAAACTGACTATATGTCCCCGCACTGTATGTGTATATACATAAACTGACTATATGTCCCCACTCTGTATGTTTATATATATAAACTGTCTTTATGTCCCCTCCCCACACTGTATGTTTATATACATAAACCGTCTATATGTCCCCGCACTGTATGTTTTTATACATAAACTGTCTATATGTACCCACACTGTATGTTTATATACATAAACATACAGTGTGGGGACATATAGTCACTTTATGTATATATACATACAGTGTTGGGACATATAGACAGTTTATATATATCAACTTCAGCGTGGGGACATATAGTCAGTTTATGTATAAAAAAATACAGTGTGGGGACATATAGACAGTTTATATATATCACATATATAGTGATCATACGATGGTAGATATATAGTGACCACACGATGGTAGATATATAGTGACCATACGATGGTAGATATAAAGTGACCATACGATAGTAGACATATAGTGACCGTACGATGGTAGATATATAGTGACCATACGATGGTAGATATAAAGTGACCATACGATAGTAGACATATAGTGACCGTACGATGGTAGATATATAGTGACCATACGATGGTAGATATATATCTACCATCGTATGGTCCCTATATATCTACCATCGTATGGTCACTATATATCATATGTCCCCGCACTGTATGTTTATATACATAAGCTGTCTATATGTCCCCGCACTGTATGTTTATATACATTAACTGACTATATGTCCCCGCACTGTATGTTTATCTACATAAACTGACTATATGTCCCCACGCTGAAGTTGATATATATAAACTGTCTATATGTCCCAACACTGTATGCATATATACATAAACTGACTATATGTCCCCTAACTGTATGTTTATATACAAAAACTGTCTATATGTCCCCGCACTGTATGTTTTTATACATAAACTGTCTATATGTCCCCACCCTGTATGTTATATACATAAACTGACTATATGTCCCAATGTATGTTTATATACATAAACTGTCTATTTGTCCCACACTGTATGTTTATATACATAAACCGTCTATATGTCCCCGCACTCTATGTTTATATACATGAACTGTTTATATGTCCCCGCACTGTATGTTTATATACATTAACTGACTATATGTCCCCGCACTGTATGTTTATATACATTAACTGACTATATGTCCCCGCACTGTATGTTTATATACATAAACTGACTATATGTCCCCACACTGTATGTTTATATATATAAACTGTCTTTATGTCCCCACGCTGTATGTATGTTTATTCCATTTAAACATTTTCTCTACATAGATATATTAATGCATTTGTGCACAGTTTCGTTTCATATATACCCTCATCATCCGTTATTTGTATTTCTATGTCACGTGAAATTTAACACAATGTGTTTTTCATTTTTTTTATTTTATCTTTAAGATATATTTTTTCATAATGATATAAATCCATATAATATAAGTGTGACCAATTTTGTGCAGGGCCCTGCTATAATGAAATAAGACCCCTCGTAATGTTAGCTGTATGTTCACAGCCCACGTCGTCAGTGAGATCAGAACGACTTCATATCAGCATCCGAGTGTCAAAGAAAAAAACCGCCTGGATACCCTTTACCATGCCTGGCCGTCACATAGATCTCTAGCTTGTATATTTCTCTGGTCTAATATTCAAATTTAATTACGACATGAGGATTCACAAGGAAATGCAATTACAACAAAGAAACTAAAAATCCAACGAAACACATCGCCATAATCAAATGAAAAAAAAAAGAAAGTTGAAATAACGACGGACGCAATTGCTAATGACTTGAGTTATGGCCATAGTGGAACAACAATTCGCCAGTGCTGTTCAGACTGAGAAAATGGATAGCTTAGATGAATTCCTGACAGGCCTCTCGATCACTGCGATCGCTAAGCAATGTTCTGTCTTATTATCAGAAATAATCCTTCTCTCTGACAAGCCAAGAAATATATTCATTAAGGGTTCTCGACCATTCAATGAAAACAAAGTCAAAATGTTTATCAAAGACATTGTGGTTTTTCGGGTTCCGCTCTGCTGTTTTTGGCAGTATTGTTCTCGTGTGTCCAATATAGACGTGATAGGGTCTCCATTACTGCTGTCTGTCGAGTCTCTGACGGACGCTACACTCCAGAATCTTCAGACCTTCATTAATGGGGCATATAACAATTTTAGAGGGGATCCGTCTTTCTTTCAAGTTTATTCCAATCTTAAGGACAAGTGACATCGATCAAAATACCGACTCGTCGGTAACACAGATATGGACTAGACAGCACCTTGTTATACATCTCAAAATCTAAATCATTATCGAAGATATAAAAAAAAGAGTTTTGAGTTTACATACGTGTAGTACACAACTTGTATTTTTAGTGGGATTTGCATGGAATGAGAAACAATTTTCCGTCAATGGTGGATGGATGGCATGTCCAAAATTTAATACGTATATCTATTTTAATATATCATTCGTCTAAACTTATGTGTTCTATAATATTTGCTGCATTGAAGTGTCCGAATCATTAATACAAACAATATTCCGAAAACAGCCTACCGTTTTATTCTTAAATCTTTACATCTTACGATGAAGTTACGTTGTTCGAGGCGGGAGGAAAAACGTCAAAATGAAACTGATCCAATTGTGTCCATAGTCCTATATCTACCATCGTATGGTCACTATATATCTACCATCGTATGGTCACTATATATCTACCATCGTATGATCACTATATATCTACCATCGTATGGTCCCTATATATCTACCATCGTATGGTCACTATATATCTACCATCGTATGGTCACTATATATCTACCATCGTATGGTCACTATATATCTACCATCGTATGGTCACTATATATCTACCATCGTATGGTCACTATATATCTACCATCGTATGGTCACTATATATCTACCATCGTATGGTCACTATATATCTACCATCGTATGGTCACTATATATCTACCATCGTATGGTCACTATATATCTACCATCGTATGGTCACTATATATCTACCATCGTATGGTCACTATATATCTACCATCGTATGGTCACTATATATCTACCATCGTATGGTCACTATATATCTACCATCGTATGGTCACTATATATCTACCATCGTATGGTCACTATATATCTACCATCGTATGGTCACTATATATCTACCATCGTATGGTCACTATATATCTACCATCGTATGGTCACTATATATCTACCATCGTATGGTCACTATATATCTACCATCGTATGGTCACTATATATCTACCATCGTATGGTCACTATATATCTACCATCGTATGGTCACTATATATCTACCATCGTATGGTCACTATATATCTGCCATCGTATGGTCACTATATATCTACCATCGTATGGTCCCTATATATCTACCATCGTATGTCATCGTCTCGCATTTAGATGACATTCATATCGGTTATGAATGCTACGAACCGATTGTTGAAATCATCACTATTATGACGTCATCTATAATACGTTGTATGACTTTGGCTGTCATTAGACATATGGCTGTTCTATTCATTGAACAAAAATATACGATAAATAGGACTAAATACTGAATGCTATTTAGCGTAATCAAATTTTCTATAAGATACTCAGATTATAAAATTGGTAAAATGTAAGTTTTGCACTACTTTCATTGGGCATTCCAGTGCAATAGCAATACCAACTTGACAAAGGCCTATCCAACATGAAGAGTTAGCGCGCTTCATTGAATCTGTCTTTGTCCAGGTGGCAATCCTGTTGCCTTTGAATGCCAACTAAAATAACTTCAGTGTTTGAATAACCCTACCAAATTCAGATGGCAAGCATGTCAGCTATGAATGCAATGACCAGATTTGCGTCATCCTTATTATGACGTGACAATTGTTACGTTGAATGAAACTGAACCTCACCGGAAGATGTTTCTTTTGATTCATTAAACAGGCTTACACGATATATATGAATTAAGTACGGAATTTTGATGAATTTATAAAATTCCATTACTCCGGAAACGATAGTTTCCGACTTGAAGTCGGGGTTACAGCACGTGTCGGATTGGAGACTAAGATAGGTTTATATAAGTTGAGATTCCGGAATATGAGTTGGATTGTTGGCATCCGGATAATATAATCTGCAATGTATAATAACAATGTGATAGATCTGTCAATTAATTTTTGATAAATATTCCAATATTTCTTGAATTATGAATGCACTCTCATTAGTCCGGATATTTTGAGTTCTGCAAAATTTTCGAACTAATTCATTTTCAGAATGATACTAGAGTCGTTACGATATCTTCTGGAAATCTTCGTCCTACTATCGGAGTAACGAGGTTCCGCAGTGATACAGTGCCTTTAATATGTCAACTGTGTATAGCGGCCGGAGATAGATACCACAGGGACATTATTTAGAAAGAAAATATTTATGAACACATCGAAATAGAAATAGATAGATTTCTCCAACTATTTAGATTTTCTAATAACATTGCTTATAAGGATTGAATGGCTTTTGCTAGGTGTGCTCTTTGCCTAATATCGTTAACTCTAGATGGGGACAGCTATATTTATTCTTTGATCAAATCACCAGGATGATGGCCGGTCGATGGTGTTCTCCACACTGCGACATTAGATTACTTGTGTATTATGTCGAACTGCCAGTATAGCATCCCAACAAATCTATTTATCTAGAACTATTTTCTACAAATATAATCTATCGCGCGGATTTAGAAGTTTTCTCGGGGGTAAATCTCTCTCAGTAATATAGCCATATTCAACATGAGACATTTTGTACTTTATAGAAGATACCATCTCAATTCATCAGCAAGGAAAACCGTTCATTTGTCCCCGAAAACTTATTTAGGAATCTTTCGCGGGCTTGACTAACGACACAAGGAATTACATACCAAGCATTTATCCTAATAAATAAGGTTTACAGAAGAGCTGTTAAGACAGCAAATAATCCACCAAATAAACCATCCGTCGTTTTGCCCATATTTCATCGTTAATATCCAGCGAAACTGCAATTATTTCTTTGCTGGTCATTGAGAGGAAGACGAGAGCGACATGTTGTAATCGCTCCGCCAATACACAGCCAATTATCTCGCGGGAGCAGAGTCAGATTTATGAAATGCTGACGACATAATACGGGGTTGTCATCTGAAGTAAATCGTTTTGATTTGTATGCTAAGCCAAACGTAATATTTCGCGATGTCTGAGTACTAGGTTTGGCTTAATTAAGAGCGATCACGCTCGCTCCGGACCAAATCGGGCTCGAGATTTAGATGACAAGAGCCACAGGTCCGTCCGGGTCACAGGAACGCTTCGCAGACACATATACTCGGCTATTGTTTCTGAACACAAGAAGCAAACGTTTTAATTTTTGTGATTATTTCATTGGAGTTTTTGTTTTTTTGTTTTTTAATTATTTTACGGGTTAAGGTCTTTTTGTCTCATATCAATATAAACTGAGCCACAATACATAAAAAAGATAATAACAATAAAACTAAACATGTTGAAAGAAAAGTTGTGATTTTCATGATATGTATCAGAATAATAAGAACTTGAACTTGAGAAGTAATTTAGTGAGAAAACGCGATGAGGCAAAATCGTTCTGCTGTGGATAGTTATACATCTAGCTAGATTAATTTCCATCAAATTGCTGACTTGGGTACAATGAAAACAGCACTGTCCTTTCGGATATACCAGAGCTTGCCTATCATTACTTATTATTTCAGCTACAATACATCTTTTTTGATATCCTCGGTCTTCAGTAGTAAAGCTCATCACAACAAGTCAACATAACGACAGTTATGAAAGCAATAAATATTTTTGGTGATATACCATTTAAGCACATGCGCTATAGGTATGCGTTTTATGGACGAGAATTTTATAACTTCCCTAATGTATATTCGTCTTAATCCAGCGCTAATCCATCTCGCCATTTCCATGTACGCACTGCGGTCCCAGTCGGGACAATGATGAATTATCACAATGGTGACATTTTAGAGCTGCCATTTTTATTACAAGTTTGATTGTGATTATACTACATATGCATATCTGGAGGGATAGCTATATAATATAATGCTTTTCCTATAATGGAACAGCATTTCTGGGATATTGGAAAAGATATGAAGGTTGTAAAGGGAGATCACTAATATCTGGTGTATTAAGCTTACCGTTCTAATGACAACCAAACCACACTTACATATTTGATATATATTATTCAACTGAAATATACTTAAAAGTATACTATACATGTACTGTTATTTTACAAGTATACAATGAAATGAACCGTACAGAGTTAACTATTTAATGAGGAAATAATGAAATAAAACGTCAGTAGTATATAAATTATAGTAGTCTAATACTATGTACAATATACAGTGTAGATATTACTACGCGATCGATACAGTGTTCGTTTGTATTTGAAGTGATATTTACATAGTAAACTCATGTAAAATAATTTACATAGACAACATGATAAATACGTAAAAATAATTATTTATCATTTCTTACCTAACATAATACTAACACTGAATAACGACGACACGTGTCTATCACCACGTGACTCAGTGCTGAACATTCAACTACAGACTGTACTTAGTATAATTAGTGTGCACATGTCTACCCTATAGCTACTAGTAGTATATAATGTGACATTGCCACTATTTAACTTTAACACATCCAGATGGCATCCGTGTACGCTATATATATGCCACGACCCAACTGTTGACGTCATCATTATTATGACGTCATAATTGTTCAAAAGAATTATTTGAACTAAATGCTGAATAATAAGCGTAAAAAAAAAATCTGAGATAAACAGATTCCAAAAATGGTATATAAGTACTGAACTGTTTTTAGTTGGCATTCATAGGCAATATAAATGCCAACTGGACAAAGGCAAATAAAAAATGAAGCGCTTGCTAATTGAATTTTCCTTTTTCCAGTTGGCATTCATAGTTCCTATGAATGATTAACTATACATATTAATTTAAGACGACATTATTTACATGTTATATGTATCTAGTGATGTCACCATTTACAAATGGATGTTACTTACTAGCAATTAGTGAATTCGCTATGATTCACTTATTCATCTCCCCCGAGAGAGCGGATCGTGTACACCCCATACATGTGTAAGTTCTGCCTATATAACTCTATCGTTGCCCCGGTCTCGGTTTCTTTGATAAACACAGAAAACGCTTATGTTACTATCTGGTATAGTATTACCTTACTCCCTCATATTAATGACGTCACTATTTATTCGTTACTGTTTTGTATGGTTGATGCAACTGAATACTGAATAATGGTATTACTGAATTAATTTTTCTATTGAATGACATCATCATCATTCTGTAGGATATAACGTCATCTTAGAGACTAATAACTCGTGATCATAGACAGCATATTAACACATTATTTGTTATCGATTCGGTGTTTCCCCTTGGTATTTCACAATATATTCATATCACATACCACAATATTAGATTTAATATATACTATACACAGATCTCAGGTTTTACATATAAACTTCATGATCAGTCGTTATAGTCAAGGTGGCCGAGTGGTTAAGGCGTTTGACTCGAAATCAAATGGGCTATGCCCGCGCAGGTTCGAATCCTGTCCTTGACGGAAATTAATTTTTATCATTATTATTTTCCCCAATATATCAGACATTTTTCTAATTAGTGGGTAAGTCATCATTATAAAAAAGAAAAAATGCATGATTTATTTAGTAAAAGTGTGTGATAAATACTATATTATGTATTAATATGTCACAGGTGAAGCTGTTCGAAATGTCAACGCATTTCCATGTTAATAAAACACGTACCTACGTTAAGAACACATATACTGTAACATTAAATGAATGATGTTCATCAAGCATTTTTATGTCTTTTTCTTATTTAGACCTTATTCAGACCTTTTATTAATTTCGAGACATATAGTTACTCTATCAAAGGTAAATATTGGATACAGCAATTATTCAAACGTCAGATAAGTATAATCCATGGATATGAGTGAACGCATTTCACTTAATGAATGAGTGAATTTAATTTGTGTATTCATTTTCACTCGTTATACCGAAGTTAAGCTGTGCACCAATATTGATTCGTTATGCCGAAGTTGCGTTGTATTAATATTGTATCTTTATGTCGATGTTGCGTTGTATTAATATTGCCTCTTTATGCCGAAGTTGAGTTATGCACAAATGTTAACCCGTTATGCCGAATTTGTATTGTGTATTACTCGTTATACCGAAGTTCAGTTGTGAATCCATGCTGACCCGTTATGTCGAATTTGAGTCATGCACCAATGTCGACTCGAAACAGAATGATTAGTAGATATGGTGTGGAGAATTCATATCGATTTTTTGCTTCACAATATAAAGCCGGTTTTCAAATAAATAATTTCGAAAGTCATCAAATAACACTTTGTTTCCAAATTAAAAATCTAACCACACGTTAGTAGACCAGAACAATAGGGAAATGCTAGAAACACGTTCCATTTTTTAATTAAATCTATACTATTTCTATAGATCTATTTACTGATGCAACCACTTAATTTCAATTTATCTGCCTTGTTTTTTATATTTGTTAAAATATCTGCGGCACCTATTGTGTAGTGTCATTTTCCCCACAACGCCGGTGGAACAAGGCGTAACATCGCTACTGCTTTCTTCAAGACAGACACCGAACAACGGCACTGCCTTTTGGTTGGCTCGTTTTTTTCTCTTCCCTAATGGGAAATATTTGATGACCATTTCTTAAGACAATGTTGCATTTACAGACAAAGAAATCAATAGTGGCAATTGCGTTTTAACAAAGACATTCTGATGAGTCCAATCTCGAGTTTCCGCCACGGTGCCCCCAACAATTGTAACGGGCGGGAGCAGGAGATTATTTACTGTAAGATCCCGCTCCATATTCATCGGCAAATCAAGATCGCTCAGCCAGTGAAACCGGGCTCCCCGTCATCCGCTGCTCACCCGTGATATTTCCAACACTGTGTATTTGACCTTTCCAATTACCCCATAATTAATATAGAATATAAAAAGTGCCCTCGGCGAGCTCGGAGCTTCATTTAATGAGTTATCATTTGAGCCATTTTAATATCTCTGTATTAACACACTAGCGCGGAGGATCTAGGGTTAATCTGTTCGGGGCCTGGCCTTTGACAAATTTCATAATATTTCAATTAAGTTTGCTAGTGTTACTACATTCAAAGCACCATAGAATATTGGATTACTGGACTAATTGAAGATATGGATGACGAGAAAATTTACGGCGCTGAGAGATATTAAGACAAAACGTCTGGAAATAGAACCCGATTATGTTCCATTTCGCCACATTCTAGCTTCAAAAAAATGCATACACTCTGATATCGCGTATTTTTGCACCCAATTTGATAGGCTTCCTCGCTATAACCCGCGGAGCTTTCATTGTCATTAAACATTAATACGCGATCTCATGATATTGCGAGCCCCGCCGTATTCCTACAGGGAGGACGTCCTCCATCTTGAAATATTTTATTCGCCGAGGGTGTTAACATTTTTAGACATCGTCATGTCCGTGAATTAGACGGAATGATTTTGTGTGGGGTATGGAAACATGTCTGTAACATATAATATGTATCATATTGTTGTAAACTTAATCATCGATACGATTAATATGAAAAACGATATACCGATACATTTGTATAAAGCTTCTTTATCAGTTAAGTCAAGTGTTTACTTTTGTGTTTGAAAAAATATGTATTTTCCTGTTTTTTTTGTTATACTTTTGAATCGCAGATTATATGAATTTTGTGTCTAATTTTTATGATAGTATCAGGAAGAATCTAGTCGGGTTTGATATTACAGACCTCCTGTTTAGCCTAAAGACAAGTCCAAATATTTCCCTTAGGTTTAATCATAAAGCTTCACAGGTGCTGATACACATTGTTTACAGAAATATTCTGTAGGTAAGAAACATAACAAAGTTTGTGATTTAGAAACATTTTGTCAATATTTTTCATTTTGAAAATTTGAATTACGTACTCATTTTATTGAACGTTCTTTAGCTCGGTTATAAAATTAAAAAAAAAGTATTTTTATATTTCCCTATGAATTTAGTTTATATTTCAATAACTTCATCACCCCTATACCCTAAAATTCAATTTTTCAACAATTATAAAGAATACTGTTCGTTACTTTATGTAAGTCTAGGTTTGCGTAATACTAGGAACCGTCCGGGTTAGAGAGAAATACAAGAACACAAAACAATTTTATCATAATATGTTTATTATTGACCTAAAAGCGTGATAATGAATTTCGTTACATGCCTGGTGAATGTTACTATAATGACACAGTGGATTTCAGGCCTAGGAACAAACAAGATTTGTAGTTCATAGATGGAAAATACAATATATTAGTTTTAACACATTTTATTGTAAGCACATATTTTTTTAAAGAATTGGTCACAAGTTGTCAAAACTAATCAAAAGATGTGTATAACCCTACTAGACAGGACTTTATTCTTTCTGGTTACTTCCACAAACTGAAAAAAGAGGATGTTCCGAAAGTTACGCAGTCTTAAAAATTGGTCATTCGGAATACCCTTTCGTTCTTTTCTATGAAACTGGTAGCTACATGTCACTCGGAACTTCTCGGCCGATACGGTCATCTACGTTGGAAGGAACTGGAATCGGGGCGAGGTGTTCCGAATGAGCTACATGTAGGTATCATAGGTGAGGTGTTCCTAATGAAATATTGGTATTCCGAACAGCACGAACAGCCGTTCTGTGTCTTTAATTTTCAAACGTTATCAACACTATACAGCATAAAAACACTACTTTTCCATGTAATTCCAACGGTGTTTTAACAAACTCACCAAGCTCCAAGCTTCCTTGAAACAGAAACAGACAGCTTCTTATAACCTGACTAATTCATTTAACCAAGTACTCCGTAGACGGTATGTTCGATCTGTAGAGTGGATGTCAATACTATTGACTGCATGACTAATATGTCAAAGTAAAATTAATCAAAGCCGTTAAAAGTATGTCAATGCTCTAGACAGTATGTCAATGCTCTAGACAGTGTGTCAATGCTATATACAGTATGTCTAGATCATTGACATACTGTCGAGAGCACTGACATACTTTCTAGAGCTTTGAAATACTGTCTAGAGCATTGACATACTGTCAATGCTCTAGACAGTATGTCAATGCTCTATACAGTATGTCAAGATCTAGACAGTATGTCAATGCTCTAGACAGTATGTCAATGCTATATACAGTATGTCAATGCTCTAGACAGTATGTCAATGCTCTAGACAGTATGTCAATGCTCTCGACAGTATGTCAAGCTCTAGACAGTATGTCAATGATCTACAGTATATCAAGCTCTAGAGACAGTATGTCAAGCTCTAGACGGTATATCAAGCTCTAGACAGTATGTCAAGCTCTAGACAGTATGTCAATGATCTAGACAGTATATCAAGCTCTAGACAGTATGTCAAGCTCTAGACGGTATATCAAGCTCTAGACAGTATGTCAAGCTCTAGACAGTGTGTCAATGATCTAGACAGTATGTCAAGCTCTAGTCAGTATGTCAAGCTCTAGACAGTATGTTAAGCTCTATACAGTATGTCAATGCTATAGACAGTATGTCAGTGCTTTAGACAGTATGTCATTGATCTAGACAGTATGTCAATGATCTAGACAGTATGTCAATGCTCTAGACAGTATGTCAATGCTATAGACAGTATGTCAGTGCTTTAGACAGTATGTCAATGATCTAGACAGTATGTCAATGATCTAGACAGTATGTCAATGCTATAGACAGTATTTCAAAGCTCTAGACAGTATGTCAGTGCTCTAGACAGTATGTCAATGCTCTAGACAGTATGTCAATGCTATATACAGTATGTCAATGCTATAGACAGTAGTTCAATGCTTTATACAGCATGTCAATGCTCTAGACAGTATGTCAATGCTATAGACAGTATGTCAGGATCTAGACAGTATGTTAAGGTCTAGACAGTATGTTAAGCTCTGGACAGTATGTTAAGCTCTAAACAGTATGTTAAGCTCTAGACAGTATGCCAATGATCTAGACAGAATGTCAAGCTCTAGACGGTATATCAAGCTCTAGACAGTATGGCAATGCTATAGACAGTATGTCAAGCTCTAGACAGTATGTTAAGCTCTAGACAGTATGTTAAGCTCTAGACAGTATGTCTATGATCTAGACAGTATGTCAATGATCTAGACAGTATGTCAGGATCTAGACAGTATGTCAATGATCTAGACAGTATGTCAATGATCTAGACAGTATGTCAATGATCTAGACAGTATGTCAAAGATCTAGACAGTATGTCAAGCTCTAGACAGTATGTCAATGCCCTAGACAGTATGTCAATGATCTATACAGTATGTCAATGCTATAGACAGTATGTCAATGCTCTATACAGTATGTCAAGATCTAGACAATATGTCAATGATCTAGACAGTATGTCAATGCTCTATACAGTATGTCAATGCTCTAGACAGTATGTCAATGCTCTAGACAGTATGTCAATGATCTAGACAGTATGTCAATGATCTAGGCAGTATGTCAATGCTCTCGACAGTATGTCAAGCTCTAGACAGTATTTCAATGCTCTATACAGTGTGTCAAGATCTAGACAATATGTCATTGATCTAGACAATATGTCAATGATCTATACAGTATGTCAAGATCTAGACAGTATGTGAATGATCTAGACAGTGTGTTAAGCTCTAGACAGTAGGTCAATGCTCTATACAGTGTGTCAAGATCTAGACAATATGTCATTGATCTAGACAATATGTCATTGATCTAGACAATATGTCAATGATCTATACAGTATGTCGATGCTCTAGACAGTATGTCAATGATCTAGACAGTATGTTAAGCTCTAGACAGTATGTTAAGCTCTAGACAGTATGCCAAGCTCTAGACAGTATGTCATGCTCTAGACAGTATGTCAATGATCTAGACAGTATGTTAAGCTCTAGACAGTATTTTAAGCTCTAGACAGTATGCCAAGCTCTAGACAGGATGTCATGCTCTAGACAGTATGTCAATGATCTAGACTGTATGTTAAGCTCTAGACAGTATGTTAAGCTCTAGACAGAATGTTAAGCTCTAGACAGTATGCCAAGCTCTAGACATTATGTCATGCTCTAGACAGTATGTCAATGATCTAGACAGTATGTCAATGATCTAGACAATATGTCAATGCTCTAGACAGTATGTCAATGCTCTAGACAGTATTTCAAAGCTCTAGACAGTATGTCAGTGCTCTAGACAGTATGTCAATGATCTAGACAGTATGTGAAGCTCTAGACAGAATTTCAAAGCTCTAGACATTATACCAAGCTCTAGAGGGTATAGAAAGCTCTAGACAGGATATCAAGCTCTAGACAGTATGATTTTTGGTCAAATTTAGCACACAAATAATGTTTTAGTTAGTCTCTTATGACGTCACCAATTGTCCAAAGACACAAAATAATACATAAAAAAAAAGATTGAACCTTTGACCGTGAGTCTAAAACGGAGATGTTTTATCGTTTTTATATTCATGGCTGCCGTCTTCTAGATTTTTTTTATCTGATGTTCCTGCCGCGTTTCCGTACAATGACGAGATTCCAAATAGCTTGATAATGTACGACGACCTGTTTGTCGACAATTCTCACGTGTAAACACGTTCTGGCTGTTTGTCTTCCTGAAAGTGATAATAACAGGTCCGGACGGAGTTTGGAGTCCCTACTGGTCGCCGGATCTCGAGTCGGTGACAAATTTCTTGGAAAACGGTTTGCTTTAAGTTGAAAGGAAATAAAAAATAAAAGAGAGTTAAATGGTCAATAGCCATAATTAAAGAAAGTCTGTTGTTTTTGTATCGAATGATCACAAGTGTGTTAAGTCTGTCCAGTCGTCCGCGCATCGGTCGAAGCCGAGGCTGTTAGCGAATCAAAATGGTGTCATCTCGTTTAATTTCTGGATCTAACTGGATTAGACACATTATTACTAATCAAGGAATTCTTTGGTGTTTTCTGAAGACAAGGGGTCTAAAGTTCAGAATTGTCGGTTTGTTCAAATCTATGTTGTCTGAGGATATTATTGTTTTAATGAATTTTTAGCAACCGATCCATCTGGAGAAAGATCTCGACGTGATACCGACTGATAGGCCGGGGGTCAACCATAAAATTGTCTTCACCAATATGGAGATAGATGTCTGGGAAACCAACTCTCCGGGATGATTGTACTGGTGTTGATGGCATTGGAATGAAATGGCGAAGGTCATTGACAGAAACAAAACCAGTTAAGTTGTTACATTTTAGACAATAATTCCATCATTGTGTTAGAGAAATGCTCATACAAACATACGTAAATTCACATTGTTAAAAATTAATTATTTTGGTTTAAGTGCGAGGCCATATCAAATAACCGAAACAGGACATAAAAATCCACAGGAAATAATGAATAAAAAGCCCATATGTGATAAAAAAAAGAACATTAGCCTGATAGAAGGTGCGTGAAAGGATACGATATTAAACTTGTAATGTCATATGCCGGGGAGGTGACCTTCATCAGCCACAAAGCCAGGGGTCAAATCTGGGCGAGGAAAATTAATCAGTTTCTAAGGACATTGGCCGAAAATTAACGTAACCAGGAAAACACACCCTAATTGCCCCTTCAATGATTTGGCCATCATAGCGAAGGGCTGTCATAATGAAGTAAGGGGTGTTTGTCCTCCCTCGGCCGTCCCTCCGCCACGGACCCGTCCCGTCCTCTAATCAATGACGTGGCCGTGTCACTGCCTTCAATACGCCACTGATGATGATGTTCGAGTCAATTTTCTTTTCGACTGAAAGAGGCGTTGTGATCATTAAGGAGGTGATATCTGGGATGAGGAAAAAGATTCATTACAGCTCGTGTCCTATCCATCTCGGTGTGACCTGGGCTTTGATTAGAGCTACCGAGATATCACCAACATATGATTACTATCACATGAACAATCACATAGCGAAAAAAACCAGGCCAGAAAATCAACTCACAGCTGAAGGTTTATCAAGAAATAATGTATTGTACATGATAGTGAGCCAGGGTGGAAGTTAAAAAGTTCATATAGCAAATCAGCTACTGCGATGTTTACCAATTACAGTTCGGCGAGAATCGAGACAAAATCATCTCACTTGTTTGTCACCGGCTTCGAATTTTGTGGGTAAGATAATTAAGGACTAAAGATTTGCCGTAATTCAATAGTAACACATGTGATGAGTGATCCGAGCCCTTCTGCTTCCTAGAGTACTAAGTTAATCACTGATATCCCTTTTTTCATGTTTATTTAATTTTCGTGAAAGTAGAAATTGACATGGATAAAATTGAATTAAGAAGTAGATACACCTCGAAAAACAAATTAATTTCTTTTTTTTAATCTTTAACATGTCCTCAAAACATAAGTCAGTGTTTGCTATGACCGATGTACGTCGTCGGTTCGTAAACGTCTTTTTTTTAGTATTGATGTGTTTGTAGAACGTTTAGTATTTATCTTGAAATTAAACAGGTCGCGATGTTTTCTGTTTCATACGATTCATTAATACCGCTGCTGATTAGTAAAATAGCAAGTTACTTTCTAATCAGCAAAATCTACCAGAGCAACACTTTCATCCATTCAAAATTTTCTACAAAAAAAACAATGAGATTCTGCGCACGTGTTTTGATCACGTCTTTGTTTCCGGTTTACACTTAAGTTTTTAAATTACGTACTTTTGAAACCGATTGGGACCATTTCATACCACCAAGGTCATCGATGCCTACTTTTAGTTTGACATTTTACACATCTCCGACACATTCAGAATATGTAGACTCCAGCTCTAGGTTAGAATGTTTGTAAGTTTTCCTGCTGGTTTAAGGACTGAAAAGTTCCATCGTCACATGACATATAAACCCACAGAGAAAAACAAAGAAAGCCTGAAAAACGTGAAGAGCTCGTCAGGGGAGGTAACTTTAGGAACGTTTGACGGACAGAACCTCTTGCAGTAATGCTGTTCTTAGCACATTTTAGAACTGATGAAAAAACACGACGAAGTTTATAACTTTATGGGAGGAGTATATTGAAGTTATTGCATAATAGTTCAGTCTTAAAAAACAATGGGTTTTTTTCATATTTCTTTTGCTCACATGACGGGAGATATCAATTTGATTGATTACGTCGACAGTAAACGTAGCTTTTCCCACCATCATGTCAGATAAAATCGCTTCCCAACCAGGGGTACGGGTAATTTTTAAAACCATATGGATATAGTTTTTCTCTTTTTCTTATTTTTAGCGGATTCCATCAAAATGAACAAATATTATCTTTATGATAAGTTGTGCTGGGCGATTTTTATCGGTGCCAAGATAGACAACACCTGTTACAGATAGGCAACTTTTCACTTTTCTCACTGTTTTTTTGTGGAAAACGTGGCATTTTGTGACTTATTATCGCTGGAAGGCTTCACAAGAATGGTATATATATCGAATCAACGGAGGTGTGAGCGGGTCGTGATTGAAATTAGTTCACAATTACGATACCGCTTTCATATGCGGATTGTTCCCGTTACTACAGCGGCGACAGATAAACTCCCCCGAACACACAAACATTACTGTCAATCAACTTAAAAAGATTTTTTGCAATTATTTCTTTTTTTCCTTACGGAATACAAAAATTTATTCGAATTATACTTCTTATCTGTTGGTCTGTTGCCGTTTCAGTTTATTTAATTGGAATCTATTTGTCAAAACTATCAACGAAGTATGCGAGTTATGTGCGTGCCATTTTGAAATGTATTTACTGTTGTTCGGACTTATCAACATCCATTTTAACTATTACTCAGCTTTGACTTGGGCGATAAGCGATCCCTATCTCAGATCGTTTATAGATGCTAATACATTCGGAGAAATTGAAGACAACACTTGGGCGATGGAAAGGATAATATCATTGACTATCTTTATCTCTGAAATAGTCGTTTAATATTTTCTGGAGATAACTCCTATACATTATAAACAATGGTTGTTATCTCGTCCGCGGATCGACACACCCCTCTTGAGGCACCAACAGGATAATTGATTGATACTAAATATAAACCGTTTATAGAATAAAGCAGTATACTTCAAATGTTTTATGTGTTCAGTTTGCATGACATACCTTTAACATTTGTTTTCATTTCTGATTAAAAAAATCTCAGAGTTTTCATATTTCATTTTAGGTTTTTCATAAGTTTCCCGTGAAAAGCCTAGCTTGTTGACAAGTGTTTCTCCATTAAATGAAAAACAATGTTCGATATCTATTACAGTGCTTAGATACGCCCCCTTCTTTGTATATAGTTACCTCTAATGCCGCACCACACATGCGCTTACAAACTTCCCCTGTTTCCGAACTGTGCACATGCGCAGTGCGTCTATCATTAGTTCCGGGGTTGTGACGACGTCAGAAGAGGTCTTGCTTCAAAACGGTCACATCCTGTTTCAAATTAAGTTATAGGTGTTTTTGCTTTTGAACTTGTGATATCACACGGTCGAACAAAAAACAGCGATCAGATAGCTAAACAGAAATGACGAACTCTGGTGGAAACTATTGAAAATAAATTTGTGTTTGTAGGTCTGATGCATATTTTAAAAGTTGGTATTTGAGATAGATAAAGATAAATGGACAGATGTGGGGATCGCTCGTTATTCTGAAACATGAAGCCGACAGACAGAAAATTAAATTATACCTACTCGCCAGTATCACACGGACAATTGGGTAAACAAGGCATGTCTCAGAGGTTCGCTACATATTCGACGGATACTAAAATGTATTGGGAATCAACCCTGAATCTGTTTCTAGACTGTCTAACGTTATCTGAAAAAAATCTTACGAAAACAGCAGAGCAATGATAATTCTAAATAGTTATTGTAATACGGACGATATTAGCTTGTAAACAACTTTTTATTATTAGTACCATATCTGCAGTATATATTTTCTAATAAAATAATAAGTTTATGGGTTTTATCAAGGGGAGATAGTTCACTTGTCTATTAAAAATCGAGATCAAATTATATAATACTGCAATTATCAGGACGACCCAGAGATTTTAAATATTAATAATCTACTAAAGAAGTAATTTTTTGATTGTTGCTGCATTCTACCATCTCACATTTCAATTATATATGGAATACCAGTTACGTTCTTAAAATACCCCC